>NW_015113109.1:66221-135983 GCF_001443285.1 Poecilia latipinna | reverse complement strand
TTACATTAGTGGAATATAGGCAAAGCTAGTGACGTCCAATAGAACCAGCACTATGGTTTTTCCACAGTCTGTATTTATGTGGATGTCATTGAACATTTTGACAAAGGCAGTCTCAGTACTGTGGTGAGCATGGAAACCGGACTGAAAAACATCAAGGAGGTTGGTCATTAAGAAGCAGTTCAACTGTTGAAACACAACTTTGTCAGTATTTTTGATGATGAATTGAGGGATGGAGATTGGCCAGTAATTCTGCATTAGTGAATTCTCCAGATTGTTCTGCCAATCCATGGAAACTGGCCCAGATGTCAAAACAGTATCGCAGAGTTTCTGACAATATTTTGACCTTACCTGGCCCTGAGAAATATTGGTCTTATGTGGTGGCATTACAACTATGGAACCAACTGTATTGCCAAAGTGGTTCTGTGTTGCTCTTTATCATGCCAAAACCACTTTAGTGTCATTGACAACAGTAGTTTTTTTCAGAAAATGAATTGTAATCTTTGCAATATTCTTTTAGTCACTGGGGATGTGAAGGGGTTTAGGAGCATGTTGCTGTCACAATTCCACTGATAAGCTGGAAATATGTCAAAAAGATTTGCACAGGACATACAAACCCCCATGCTTTCAAAAAGAAAATGCCTTTTAGATAAGTTCTATCAACCTGAGCTGTTCTTAATGTTGTGAAATAGTGTAGACCTTTGAGCTAACGCTGTCTGTCCAAATTTCACTTTACACATGCGGGCTGATTAGTCTGTGCCCTTGAAAACCTGTCCAGATGCTTCCAGATGGCATCTCTGTAATGCTACAGGCGGCTCTGGAACACAGACTATTTGGCAGCACTTCCAGGGTGTGTCGGAATAGAATTGGTGCATTACTGTGGAAGAGTTTCTGGTTATTTTAGGATTTGCACAAACTCATCCATCCCAGCCATCATCCCAAGACAGAAAAAAAAAATTCGTGTTTTCGAACTCTGTTGTCATTTTTAGTTAAGACAAAATTAACTGCCACAATAATACTGGGCTAATATACATAAATATACATAGTAGAGCCTGCTGAGTGAAAACGTTTTGAAATGATGCAGATTCATGAGCCATGATCATGTAACAGGCAGACTATAGCATAAATTAAATACTAACAATACTTTATGTACATTAAAACAAGCATTTACAGTGAATTTCTGTCATCAGTATTAATCATACAGACAATTTTAAATCCATGTAGTTAGTAGCACCAAGAAATATAATGAACAGAGGTGGGGCCAGGTGTTGATTTTAAACACACCTTATCCAACATGAGAGTCATCATACCTGACCTGTTTCTGATCCGACCATGTTTTCTTTTTCAATGAGAATGAGTAATAAAACATGGTATATAATTTAGATGTATTTCATGCAGTTCAGCTCACAGACACGTTACATCAATGACAACAAAAATGGATAAAATGCGACACGGTCGTTCAGGCTGAAGATGTTCTAAAGACAATCGGATTCGTATCCAATCTAGTCTGGGGAGAAAAGATCAAAATTGGGCTGCTCAGACTGTTGTGAAGAAAAAAATTGGTTATATGAGCAAAAAACAAGAAAAAAAAAGAAACGGATTTGTTTCACATTTGCTTGAAGTGTGAATGTAGCCTAAGAATATGTGACAAGACTTGAAAAGTAATATTTGCAGACAATGATCCAACCTGACTGAGCATGAGTTGTTCTGCAAAGAAAATCAAGTAAAATCTTTGTCTGTAGATTAATACAGCTGGTGGAGTTTATGGTTGCAATGTCAACTGATAAGATAGTTTTTTGTTCTGATGAGGTTTAGTTTGCGCAAGTGTCATTTTACCTACAGCTACAACCTGTTTAGTGTGGTACCTATGTGGTACAATCTGTATCTTTGACCCCAAAGAAAGGAATAAATACAGAAAAAATGACAAAAAGTGTAATAGAAGTTTTTTTGTCGTTCTTTTCGTCGTGAGGGTTCCAGCCACTCAGAGAAGGCAGCATTTGGTCTCCTTTTTGTAGGAAGGACGGGCTGTTTCTGTTTTCCCAGACTGGACAGTGATAGCAGCATGATGCGCGTGTCTCTACAGACCGAGCTGGGCTCCGCTGGCTGCGTGCACATTACTGAGAGCTGTCAGAACTGTCGAGCTGAGGTCAGTCAGCAGGAAGAAGCCACACGTGTGGGCCCTGTCCCCGTTACCAAACAGAGCAGTGGTCGTCGCATTGATTTGAAGGGGAATGAGTGCTGACACATCCTGTCCGCGCGGAGAGACACGCGGCTCCCGCTCTGCCTCACAGCGCGAGGCCAGCTGAGAAGCGCGCGGACTGATGCGTCTCTGGGGCCGGGGCGCTTCATTTCCGCTCTGAGACCTGCCCTGTAGCAGCCGCCGCAGCATCTGGACCACAGCTGGACATGTCTCTGCTGAAACAGCGGGGGAGAGAGCTCGAGCGCTTCGACGGACTGTCGCTCATCTACTGGTACGTGAGAACAAGTAGCCGCGTTCGCTCTGAGAGATAAATTCATTCTGAAATGATTTCATCAAATAAAAAACAGCACACATTCAGAGTTATGTGGGTTTGCTAGAAAACGACCTAATCATGTCAGAAAAAAGTTGTCACGACTTATCTTGCCTCATTAGCTTTGTGTTTTTTTTATTTATTTATTTTTTTTTTATTGGAGTACACGTCTTCATAGTCAAATTTAACTTTAACAATAGTTTTTAACGATGCGTCACAGTACGCAACAGAGGGACGCACGTGTTGGTTCAGCGACCAAGCAGGGGCCTCCAGAGCGATTTCAAATGGTGGCCATTTGGGGGCTACTGACCTTCTTGGTAATGCACAACAGAAAAGTGAGGTTATAGCTGAATTTTGTGAGTTGGATTTTTCAGTGCAGAAGAGGAGAATTTATCTGTCAAAAATGACAGTTAAATAACTTCAATACCCTCTTTGGTGGTGCCAAACACCAAAGAGAATTGAATTGATTTTTTTCCCCCTAATGTGGACAAATACGATAGCCTAAGCAAATTTGTGGTGTCTGTCCCTTCCAAAACAAATATCACAAAATGCATAAAAGCCAGAACAATAATGACTTTGATAACAAAGAGAATCCTGAGTGTACAGTACATTCTGCCTGTCTGGCTACATGGCCAGCCCAGAATTGTATTTTGGGGCTAATTTCCAGCTAAGCCCATTGCAATGAGTTTAACGTATTTGTAGCGGCTAAAATCCTGTATTTTAGGCTACTGGTTGCTGTTGTTCCTGGTAGGCGTTGGTTTTACGTGTGCTCAATGAAGATTCATTATGCCGATCTTGAATTTGACTTATAATCATAAAGTCATTTATTTTACGTACAGTTCCACTGTCTTGCCATTTCCATTTAGAACCACATAAATCCGACATAAATGAAAACCAAGTACAGTAGAAAACCGTTTGCCCTTTCTCATTAGCAACACCTGAACAGAATCACACTTCAGAATCAGAACTCAAAATGAAATACGCCCCCTGGTGGCGATAAACACAGGAAAAAATAAATAGCTCGTACAGTATTAACAAGCAATCAGGGACAAAATAAAAACAGAAATGTGATGCCACCACAGTTACATACTGACTCAGTTAGCATTAAAATCTGACAATATTGATAGATTTTTATTGATGTATTTAACAGTTGGTTGTGTGAACTCAGGGGCGTGGTGACCCCCAAACCAGCAGGTGGCCCTAAGCAGTCAAGTTCTTTCTCATGTGAAACATGAAAAAATTGTGTAGCATAATAGTGTATGTTGTGTTTGTTATGATGTAAAGCACTTTGAAATGCCTTGCTGCTGAAATGTACTATACAAATAAAATTTGATTGACTGATTGATGTTCCACAAATCCTAGAGTCAGTTTTAAATCTGTATAGAGTAATTCATTTAGGGTTTGATAATTGTAAGTATTAGATTTGTATCTAGAGCTCCTTAAAAACTGTAACCCCCACTGATGAAAACCAACTTGAGGCTTGTTACATCTGAAGGCCACATCACATTTCATGCAATCAGATGAGAGACATTTCCAAATAAAGTCAGTTAAATCAAATCAAATGTGATTGATGGTGGAGGTAGGGCAGATCGGAGAGCTCGGTTTGTGCTTGTGTTTTGTCCCGCGGGGCGTCCGTCAGCTGAATGTAGGTGCTGAGTGGACAGTTGAAGCTGGGTCAGCCAGGGGTGCTTAAAGGCGAGCTGGAGGGACGGGACAACATTGCTGAGCGACCCCCAACCCCGTGCGACTCCCCCGTCATCTTCCAGCGTTCTCTCCGCCCCGCTAACAGAAGCCGACGCTAACGCCACACTCATGATTCTCTCCTCCAAGAAGTTACCCGAGCTCTGGGACTACTTTCTGATTTATGTCACAGGCGCCCTAGAGTTTAATCCTGATTGCAAAGACATAGACCTGGGACTGTTTCCTCTAAGGATGAATCCCACCATAAAACCATGGTAGGTGTGATCAGAGAAAAAGTAATCTTCAAGCTGTTGTCGTGATGGGTGTTCCTGCTTGTGTCTATGTTAAGTCTGACCTTAGATGATTTATAGCATGGTATAATAATGTTAGCTATCAGCAATGATGTCATGAAGAGGAGTTGTGTATGCAAGGTGAGTGTGCATGGTTTTCAGAACTGAAACGTGACTCGCTTTGTGAGGAAGGTCATGGAAGAGACTAGTCAGATAATTGGTAGAAGGGAAATTATGCCATATGTTGTTGACATGCAACATTCAATATGTTGTATTTCTGTGTACAATATTTCAGACTCGTTTCATCCCATTTCAGTAGATCCTTACAGTCATTAAGGCCCTGATTTCACATGGTGAAAATGTTTTGTTGTTTGTACTGTACATTTACACAAAAATAGTGAATGTTTTCTCTGACAACAGCACAATTTGAGAACAGATTCCAAGACGTATGTGTACATAGTAAGCACCTTTCTGATCTGTTTTCTATAAGCAGTATTATTTCACATAGCTTTTTGCTTAAATATATTAAGAAAAGCAATACAATTTAGTTGCGATTGAAATTGGTTTTGCAAAAACCTACCGCAAGGTTTTTGTGATGTGCAAATTTGTTCTTGTCAATGTAAATTGAGCCTTTTCCACTGATCATCCTGAAGACTTTTTTTTTTCTTTCAGCTTAAATAGAGTCCAGCTGTGTTAAGTTCAGTTGATTGGACTTGGTTTGGAAAGGCACACACCTGTCTATATTAGGTCTCACAACTGACAGTGTAGGTCAGAGGTCAAACACTAAGCATGAAATGTAAGGAATTATTTGTAGAGCTCAGAAACAGGATTGTCTTAAGGTACTAATCTGTTGAAAGGTCCAACATGATTGTTGGGCCTTTCAACAATCATTCATGCAGATTGTTAACCAAATCTGCATGAATGGTTTTGTTTTAGACAGGGAAAAATCTCTATAAGACTCAAAACTGTCTTCATGTTTATGTTGGAATCAGGTGAATAGCATTTTTATATTTAAAAAAAGAACGGCAATAATTGTGTGAGTCAGAACCCCACACACAGATTTATGCTTGAATAATGCAACAAAAAAGAGGACTTATTCATCGTGAAAAATTCATCTTTTAAGATTACATAAGTTAGTTATTTGGACTTTTGAAAATAGTTTTTCAGTTCTGTCCTTGGGTTCATCTTGACCATGAATTTAACCGTAGGCTGTGACAGTGGTGGCAGGTGGGACTTAATGCATGTTGACACATTATTTACTTGAATCCTGTCCTGTGTAATTTAGGCCTCTGGTGGCAACTAACATCACTTTAGTCCTGCTGTGACAGAGGAAAGCAACATGCTCTCATTAAGTCACCTGGCCTTAGCATCTTACACCTCTTTGACTGGGACCCACTATTTATTTGTGTTTTACTTAAGCAGGAACATGTTCCAAATGCAGGAGATGCACATCACCCTCAGTCTGCAGAGGGAAAATTAGTTAATCAGAGAAACAGGCAAAAATCCTGGTTGCCACTACAGCAGCTTGGTATGCAGCCCAGCTAAATGCTTTACCTGGGACTGGAGTATGCCCCTCTTCCAAAGCATTCTGTAATCAGTAGAAAACTATTTACCATTTTAAAACATGACAAGGGTCTGAAATTTACATTGTATATAGGAGATAAATGGTGAGAAACTCAGAAATCTGAGATAAAGCTCAAAACTTCAGTTTTTTTTATCTTGCAAATTTTCAGTTTTGTCAGAAATGTTTATTCTAAAATTTTTTTGGTAGAAATTTACTCCTTATTTTGCTATCTACAATGACCCTAATACGCCATCATAAAAATTCACTGTGGGTATTGTGCATCGAAGGTGGGGCCAAGTCAGTATTTCAAAATTGCACCTCTGTATTGCACAGTTCAGTTAAACTTAGCTGCAAGACTAGTCATACTTTAAACTATAATTTTCCAGAAATTCCAGAAAGTCTCTTTCCTGAGTTCTGGTACAGAACCCACTTTCTGATACAGACCCCTGCTCACTACCAGCCTGGGAAAGCAGTTGAGGAAGTCAGGCTTTTCCTCTGCCTGGCTTTTCTGGGCAGAGGAAAGCCATAACAAGAAGGTGGCTCAACCCTGAACTTCCCACCCATACCCAGTGGATGGATGTATTGCAGAAAATATTTTTGATGGAAAGAATGACGATTATTCTAATACTGTAAAACTATGAATTTAAAGAAAAATCAAGCAAGTGGATAACATATAGCAGTTGTAAAGATTTTGTATCCATGTTTTCGAGACCAATACATGAACATATACAAGATTCTTATGGATTGGTCTCTACTGCCACCTAGCTTGGCAGTCCCCAAAAATATGAAAATGTTTGGCACCATCTACCCCACATCTCCAGCAAGTATCCCCAATGCCCTGATATCTACCACTAACGCCAGGTACCTTACTTCAGAAAAATAAATTAACAAATACTTAGCACATAGATAACAATTGTAGCAAATTAATTCCTAAAAAAACAACAACAACAAAAAACCTTAAGAATAATAATTCTGGTTAAAATGCACCAAAATTCATTCTCACCAGCCATTCAAAAATTAACATTAAAAATTACAGTTCCAGGGCTTCTCCATAACATCCACTCACATTTTCTAAGTCCAAGTATCCCTGGAGCAGTCAGGCCTTCACAAAACTCAAGGAACTCAAGAAACTGTTCACCTCTGCACCTGTCCTCCATTCACCAGATCCTTCTTGTTGCTTCATCGTGGAAGTTGACACATCTGACTCTGGTGTCTATGCCATCCTAAATCTAAAGGTAATAATAAGATTCACCCATGTGAGCTGAAAGCTTGTTTATGGCTGAACAGAACTTTGACATGGAGAATTGGGAACTCTTGTTGGTCAAACTGGCTAAGGAACCTTTAATTGTATGGACTAACCACAAAAGCAAGCCAAGTTTACTTGTATGACAAACTCCAACAGTGAGGCAGTTCAAATTACTTAGTGCAAAGAACATCTAATATCTTCACTCTGTCAAGAGATTAAATCCCAGGTAGGTCAGGTTGGCATGATTTTCTCTCTTCTATAGACCCAGGACTAAAAATACTAGATATGACACCCACTTCAGAATTCACAATAGACCTGAAGAGGGCCAGGCCCAGGCAAAAGAGGATTTCATCCTATATCAGTCAGTTTGACTGGCAGTTACCAATCTCAAATTGGAAAGTTGGATTAAGGAGGCCTACTGACAGCACCTGATTCCAGGATTGTGCCAACAATCTCCTCTGTCTTGAAGCACCTAGTAACAGAGATACTCACATTTTACCATAGTTCATGTCATTCAGGAGTGATCAATATTCTATCAGTTGTCCAGGCCCATTTCTGGTGGAAGATCCTTCACTGAGACGCCAAGGAATTCATCTCACCATGATGCATATGCTGTCAAGCTAAATCCTCCGATCGACCATAGACTTACTCGTGTGACCATCCCATGCTGCCCTTAGTCCTACTTATCCATGGATTTCCTCTCTGATCTACCCTCTTCCAGTAGCTAGACTCTGTTATTCAACATTAACTGTTTCTAAAAGATGACTCATTTGGTCCGACACATCAAATTTCTCTGCTCTAAAGAACTGGGAGAGATCCTTTTTCAAGAGATTTCTTCCCATTGTATCTGACAGGAGCTCATGGTTCATTTCCCATTTCTGGAGGGAGTTCTGCAAACTTCTTGGATCCAAGTGGGTCTCTCTGGATTTCATCCACAAGCTGATGGACCGACCAAATGACTCAACAAGGAGGTCGAGACCAATCTGATTTGTAAACAGGACCCCACTAAATAGTTGCAGAACTTACTCTGGGTATAGCTTGTCCTCAGTTCTCTTCCCACCAGTGCCACAAGTCAGTCGCTAATTCTTCATAATTTATCAGAATCATTCCTCAGTTTTCTCCTTTCAAGAAAGATCAGCTAAAGTACCATTTATCCACGCAGCTGCACTAAGATGCCAAAGGGTATGGCAATGAACCCATAGGGCTTTTGTTAAGACTTCTGCTGTCTGTTCTGGAGTTTCCACCATCAAACCAGGAAGGGCAGAGAGTATGGTTGTCTAGAAAGGATCTTCCTCATCATGTTAACTCCCGCAAGCTAGCCCCCTCTCTTCATTGGTCCTTTTCCTATCTCTAAGGCAGTTAATCTTGGATCAGTTTGCCTATGTCTTCCTAGGACTCTGGAGGTATGTCCCACCTTCTATTTGTCTCTGATCAAACCCACGACATGTCTTATGCAGTTCTCCAGATACCCTCCACCTGCCTGGTACATCGCCAGTAGCGTTTTCTACTCTTATCAGGCGCCTCCTCCAGTCCAGAAAATGCAGCACTCTTGGGTTCCTGCCCAGCACATCATGGATAAATCTCTGATTTTTCAGTTTCATCATGACCATCCTCAGCAACTGGGCAGATACAGGAAGAGTCAGAGCAAACTCTATTTGCTGAGGAGGCTGAGGCCTTTTGAAGTGTAGGGGCGCTGCTGAAGAACTTCTTTGACTCTTCCATAGACCCCAGACTATTTGAATGATGGAAGACCTCTTTCTATTTTATTTGGGTACCCCTGCTCTAGCTTGTTACCCAGATTTCCCACTGACTCTGCAAGCTGCTTTCATCATGTCTTCTTTACAGGGGCATGGTATTTAAATAAAGAATTAAGAGCATTTCTTTATTTTTGTCTCTCCTACATTCACTGTACTGTTTAGGCATCAAAACTTCAAACCTAAAAAAGTCCCTGCTTTTCTCAACCCTTAATGGTTCACATGCTTTTATTTTAATTTGAGCTCTTCCCTTTGTCAGTGTTTTCTCCCCCTGCACTTGTGTTCATTTATTTATTTATTTATTTGCAGACACTTGACAAGACAATCGGAATGTGGCCCATCCTTCCTTGTCAGAAAAAGTCAATATGCAGTAATGAAATTCCAGTTGCCCCATTATCGCCCACTCTCTTCTCCAGTCCCTCTGGTGACTATCGATTTGTGAAGGACTTCACAAATCGATAATCTGAATCCCTACCGATTTTCTCTTCACAGAAGATGTGGATTGTGAGGCATGTTGCTGACTGATTTTCTCTCAAGGGAAGTATTCTTGTTGCTGATGTTTTGTTTGTCCTCCTTAGTAGCCTTGATATTTCCTTACAAAGCTGACTGCTGTGTTAGGTCTGTGTAGGACTCAGAGTTATCCTACTCTTATTTGTTTATTAATCTTAAATCAGCACTTGTAGTTCAGGTTCAAAGTTATTCTGCTTTTTGGACACAAAAAAAGAATGTAATCTTGTTTGAGTTGCACATTAAAAAAGAAACTTGACAACAAAGTGATGATGAACAAAATACTTGATAGTGAGCAAAGCGTTTTCCTCTAGAGGTCAGCCTTGCAGCGGAAAAAACTCAGACACGGATCAGTTTTTTTTTTTTTCTTACTCTTTGTATTGTGCTGGATTCTGCAAAACACGCATGAAAGAACCAGATTTAAAACTTTGTGTGTGCAGTTGCACGCGCCCATGTGTGTCACTTTATGATTGGGTCTGAGCCTGTTTGATTTCTCCGTGTGGATTGGATAATCCCGTAATCTGATAATGACACACTGTGCAGATTTAGTGATTAAAGTTGGGAGGCAAATGGTTGTTGCTATGGCTTCCAAATAAAGGAAGATGTGAGTAAATCTGTGTGTGATTTATCACTGATTTTTTTAACCACTAAGACATAGTTAGAAAATGTTTATATCTTGTATTGTAGATTATAGCACACAGTGCATTAGCAGTCAGACTGCTTCTTTGCAGGGTTTGATGCAGTGCTTTTATTGTAATAATGATGCAATTATTTATTTCAAGCAATTATTTATTTCTTCAGGCTAACTGTTGCTGATGTAAGTGTTGGAAATAAACCAATCTGTCATATTTTTACATGTTGCAATGGAACAGGTCACTTTGTTATAAGTAGGGGTATGGACAAGGCATCAGCTGCCCCATATTATACATATTGTGAATTTAAGAGTCTTTCTAAAATTAAAAAAAAAAAACAACAACTTTGCCACATCGTTTAAAAAAATCTTCGTACACACGGGATTGGTTTCAGGTTTCATCCAAATGAACTCACTAATCTGCCCCTTAATGTTGTTTTAAACATGCCAAACCATTAGAGGGCAGTGTGGCGCAAAACTAAGGCCTATGTCAGCCAATCAACCGCAACTTCCTGTTAGGAATTAAACATGGTGCCAGTAGGTTAATTTGTGTCGACATATATACTTTTAAGTAATGTGTCAGACTATAAAGTTATTAAAACACAAGACTGTTGATTGAGAATCATGTCAGTGACAGTAGATAGATATATTAGCACATTATTTGTCGCAGACCCTAATCTGTTTTCTCATGTAGACACACAAACATAAACACTGAGTTTTCTCAAATCTCCATTTTGGCCAGTTTTTATGATTGATTGATTGATTGATTGATTGATTGATTGATTGATTTATTTATTTATTTATTTATTTATTTGGTAATATTATATTTGATATTTGTGTGGATGAAAGGTTAAAACCCATAAACATATTTTTTTCCCCTGAGATATCTGGCCATGCATGAATTAGGCATAGGACATTCCCTATCTTACACATTGTAAAATGAGCATTATCTAATCCTCATATAATTTGCTTTCATTAGTTATCAAGCAAAATTGCTTTCATAACTACCTAATTAAAATTTTCATTTGTAAAATGACATTTAAGCAGTTATTTTGATATATTTTAATTTACTCTTGTTTTTCGTTTAGGAAAATTATGTCTGTGTGATCTCAAGCTAATATTTTTCAGCTTCATTCATAGAATTTATGAATACATTAATTTGTGAACATGTTTAGCAATCATTCTGTACCCACAGTTCAAACAGAAAGGTATTGGTAATGGTATTCATGGTCTCAAAAATAGCATCGTTCTTGCAGGTTTTTAAAACCAGATTTCAGTCTTTTTTTCTCTCATCCTCAGTATATTTAATTTTAAAGCCAAGGATTTCTACAACAGTATGAATTGAAAACATCCCTTCATATATTACATTACAAGAGGAATATCTTGCCGTCTCAAGATGAGAAGAAGGAAAACTATTGTGCAGTTAAGGTGCCCTGGAGAAAATTAGCTGAATAAAAAATACAGTCCAATTTAAGCAGTCACGTTGCAAATATATGCCAATAACCTTCAGCCTTCTGCATTTTGATTCAGGTTCAAAGCAGCCTGCGGTTTTTGAAAGCATCCTGCAAATATGCTTTGAAGAGCTGCTAAGCCTCTCTAGGTATTAGATAAAAAAAATGCAGGATTTCATATGTTATGTAATCCTGCAACTGATCAAAGAAAATACAAGTCACCCAAATCGAAATGTTCAATGAACGCCTTTTTAGGTGGATTAGCCCAAACACTGGAAAACATGCAAACAACTGACACATGAATATGCAAGAGAAGCAGATGAATGTAGCGCTTTAGGTCCAAAGATGGTGAGTCACAAAAATAGACTGCAGCTTTTCTGTAAGACACAAAACTCCAGCTATCTGTACACTGAATAGGACACGTTTCCACTGTGAGAGCAGCAAGCTCAGGTTCAGGTTTCCACGTCAGTGACCAACCACACAGCTCAGCCGCTGACACCCATGACAAACAACAACAGATTTCCCATAATACTAAATGCAGATGTGCCAATTCTGCACAAGATGGCAGCATACACCATCGACCTTTCCCAAACCCAGGTCTAATCCGCATTAACCTTCTAATGAACTGTTATCACCAAATTACTGAAAGTTGTTTTCCTCTTTGATTCTTAAACAAACATTTCTTTGTATTTCTGTCTAAAGCTCACAGTTAGTGGTTTCTTGTCAGAGGAGGAAGCTGCATGATCAGCATCAGAAGTGAGGGAACAATAAGGGAAATTCTGCTGCAGTCTAGAATCACATGGTGAGGGGCTCTTGTTGTTGTGGGCAGGCGGGTTGAAAGGGAGGACTGGGCAACTTCTACATAGAGCTAATCAGACATGAGATGCTATCCAAATGGGAGATTTGTTGGTAAGGGAAAATAAATATTCAGATTTATAGTGACAAAAGTACAATTGGAATCAATTGGAGTAATAAAAAAAACACAGTGTGTTCCAGCAAAAACAACTGAGGATTACTAGTGGTGCAGATGATCCTCAGCAATAAGTTATTTACTCTGAAAAATAGATTTGATTTGGATGTAATTTGATCCTCATGCAGAGCTGCAGTCGGTGTGTTTGTGGTTCCATGGTATCCCTAGAACAGAGGTGTCCAAACATTTTGTCATAAGAACCAAACTCGTCAAGTTGAAAGCATTTGGAGGCCACATTTTTTTAACATACAGTATTTTTGTAATATTTTTAAAGAAAACTTTTTGTGCCTTTTTTAAATCAACAAAATAGTCAGACTTTTTTTTTTAAATAGAAAATGTACCTGTAATTGTAGATGCAAAACATAAAAAAAGTCTTGCATTTTGGGTCGATTGTTTTCTCTTATGAAAAGTGAGATTTGCTTTGTGAGAAAAAGCAGGTTGATGTTTGTGGTTCTAGTTATGCCAGAATTAAGATGGATGCAAAAATATTAAGAAAATGGAATCTAGTTTTTGTACCTAATATTTTTTAAGATTTTATTTATCTGTATTAAAAAAAAAGAAAGAAAAGAAAAAAATACCCCAAAAGATGAAAAGTGTCCGTCTGCATCAACTGAGTCGGATGAGTGCTGCTCATTATTCCCTGGTTAAGGTCTTGAGCAGGAACATGTAAAGTGGTAAATCTACCACCCAGCGTAATATTAGTCTCTGATTCTTTCAGATGAGATTGTTTTTGCTCTTTCTTTGTTTGAATTTTCTTCTTTTTAATCACATTTATGTTTTAAATGTTTTATAATCTGAAATATTTATAGACTGCTCTGATTTTGGGTGACCAGATCAACGGTACCGGCGGTATTTCTTTTTTGGACAGCAACTTTCCAGCCACTCTTGATTAGAATCTGTAGAATCTAAATGACTTTCTGCAGCTGTACTGAGATTTATGGCATCTTCCAGGTTTTATGTGTGTGTGTCAATGCATGGATGTAGGAGTCAGAGTTCTTCTAGTTATTTAGCTGTGAGGACTTCACAATAGTTGTGTAAATGTTGCATTTCTGATTATGAAATTGGGCTGTAAAGTCTGTCACTCTGCTGAACTCAAACACACACACAGACACTCAGTCAATCAAGTTAAATTACTCTGTACCTTAGGTTTAGTATCCATCAATGGCAGTGTTGCAGGCTTCCTTGGATTTAAGTCTAAGCACAAAAGTCAGCATGATGGCTGTTCGTCTCTGCAGTATTTCATTCTTTTTTGATAAAATGACTTTATTGGAGAACTGAACATACAAGAAAGGAAACAAATTGTATTTAAAGTGACAGTACTATGTAGAATTGGCTTTTTTGAGCTTTACATCATGTTATAATATTGTTCCCTCATCAGAAACATACATGGAGTGTTTCTTTGATTCTTTCATGCATGTTTGAGAAATCCTCTAATATCAAGTGGCAACCATTCATGACACAAAATGCCTTGGTGGACCTAGCCCCAAGCTTCCGAGCTCCAGCTTCACAGAGCAGACCTCTCTACAACTCCCTCACTCAGCTTCTTCAGACTATCCATCCATCCATCCATTTTCTTACACCCTTGTCCCTTGTGAGGTTGGGAGGGGCGCTGGTGCCTGTCTTCAGCGAGAGATTTCAGGTGAGAGGTGGGGTCACCTTGGACAGGACGCCAGTCTGTTGCAGGGTGACACAGAGACAGACAGGACAAACAACCATGCACACATCCTAACAGTCATGTTTTTGGACTGTGGGAGGAAGCCGGAGTACCCGGAGAGAACCCACGCATGCACAGGGAGTACATGCAAACTCCATGCAGAAAGACCTGGGGCCGGGAATTGAACCCAGGACCTTCTTGCTGCAGTGCTACCAACTGCTCCACTGTGCTGCGTCCTTCAGACTAGCCAGCAGCAAATAGCAAACACCTGGTAGAACTCTGTTCCCAGTGCAACGCTGTTAAAAACACTGTTAAAGGGTTAACAGAGGAGCCATGTTGTAACGACTTTCTGAGTTTCAGAAAGAGCTGGGGAAATTTTTACAACCCAAAAACAACTGAAGGTAACATAGTTACTTGATTGTGCTACAAAATAATAGTATACGCCTGGAAAATACAGAACACTGCTTCTGTAAAAATGAGAATGGCAAAAAGGATCAACGGCGCCCCCTGCGGTGCAGCCTCTGAACCAGTTTCACATATTAGTTAGAAAACTGGAGAGAGACACTTGAAGTCTGCTGTTCTGGATGGTTCCTGTTAAAGTCTAAGTCTGTCAACCCAGAATCTGTTACTGGAGCCAGTGAAAGGCCTCTTGGTTAAGCAGCAGCTGGGTTTCCTCCAACGCTGTGTAATCCCAACAACTGGACAACTTTAAGAAACTCTGGCTCTACATTGGGAGATCTTTAAAATTTTCCCATATTTACACATCAGGCACAACCTTAACATCCCCACCTAATATTAAATAGGACCGTTTTTCATCTTCATAAAGCCACAAATTAAAACCACGGTTATAGTTGAGAGAAAACAGTGTTTTTTTTTTTGTTTGTTTTTTTTACTTAATCTGGGAATAGTCAAAGTTTGAATGACCTGAGTTAAGAGTTCTGTTTACAGAGTACCTTTTTAGGATATATGACTGATTGTAAAAAAAAAATACAATAAAAAAATCTGCTGACCAGCTAATGTATTTAAATAAGATATAATAACAAATGCAAGTTTAGCAATAAAAAAAGAAATAGTTCTATGAAATTTCCATAAAAGAATGACTCCAAAACAACCAGCAACTTTTATTTAGCTGGATTGAGGGCAAAATGACTTTTGCCAATCAATCAATCAATCAATCAATCAATCAATCAATCAATCAATCAATCAATCAATCAATCAATCAATCAATCATATTTGTATAGTACACTTCAGCAACAAGACATTTCAAAATGCTTTATATCATAAATACACAATAATAAAAAGTCATAAAAGCATCATACAGTCACTAATTGAGAAACCAGAAACAAACATTATATTTTATCAAATTGCATAATCAAAATCATGAATGCACATTGTGCATTCATGATTCATGATTAATATTCCATTTATTATTGTTCAAAGCAACTCTAAACAGCTGGGTTTTAGTCTAGATTTAAAGGAACTCAGTGTTCAGCGTCTTTGCACTTTAAGTACATAAAGTTGATCCGTATGGTTCACATTAATACATTATGAAAAAGCTGTTCATCTCTGATACCTCCAGGCTCTCATTCTACTAAACTCCGCAGAACTTTCTAGAACCTTTCATTTATTTCTTCCAACTTTAACATTTGTTGAGTCTTAAAGTCAGAAATGTGAGAAATGTTGCACTCTATTTCTCCTGCATGTGTTCCTCAGTTTTACGAACACGATGTTTTAATTTGAGGTTTGAGTTTAATGGTTCTCCAGCAACAATAAAGGCAGCTCTAAAAGCATGCGTTAAGTAGATTTTACTGTGTGCAGTGGTGGGGGGCAGACCAGGGGGATGGAGGGGGGGAGGGGGCTGTAACAGATGTATGTTCCTGAAGCCAAGGCACTTTACAGAACTACATCTGCCTCTGGAAACCAAAAATAACCCAAAGAACAGAATTAAAATAGATGGTAAAACGTGCGTGGTAGCATAATCTGTTCCCGCTGTTTGGAGCATTTGAGTGGCCCTCTTACGGTGGCCTATATTTAGCATGTCTGCATGTCTTATGGATTTAGGTGCATTATCCTTTTGCCATAAGCTCATCTTCTCTTCATCAATTGGCAGTCTTCGTGTCTGCTTGGCAGCTGTGGCGCAGCGTTTACGGGGGGAATGCACAGGGACAATGACAGCAGCCAGTGTGTGATGACCGGGCGTTCTCGCAGACAGCAGCGACATGTTCCAAAGGCTCAAAGTGCCTCTCGGCTTCGCCAGGTACGCTTTGAATGGCTTTACCATCAGTTGGGTTGAACAGAATCTGCAGGGACTTCTTAAGCTTAAAATGAACTACAGTCATAAATCCAGTGTTTGTGTCAAGTGTTTGGGTTATCTACATGTTGGTACAATGAATATACAACATTTGAGCCTTGATATAGAATTTTGAACCATTGTGAGTTTCAGAAAATCTGCAGTAAATTCAAGCTAGAGTACCTAAATTTTTGTTTTTAGAATCTGCTGTAGTTGTTTTTTTGTATTGTTTTACTGCAGTGAAAAAAAAAAGTTTAAATGTTAAAAGGCATTTGATTAATGTGAAAAAAATGCCCATGATTAGTGGATGTGAACCTCTGGTCAGGACTTGCTCAACATTAAGTGTGTTTCTCAGCATGTGATTGGTTGGGTATGCTACAGTCTTTATGTAAGAACATTTGATCCATTTTTGGTACAGTAAAAACATCTACATTAAAGAAACATCACGTTTCCATCTGCAGCTTAAATTATTTTTATTTTTTTATGAGGAGTAATCTGTTGCTTTTCTTTGGGTTCATATCTTATGACTTATGGCTTGCTGTATTTTCTTTTCTCAAGATCCGAAACAGTCGTATGGAATTATTGTATAGGATCATAATGAATTAAAGGGATTGAAGTGAAAAACAGATACATGTTGAATCAGCAGACCTGAATAAAAAATGACATTTAGCTGGAGTTTAGCAACGCGGCGCAGATGTTTGCTGAATAGCAAATGGGAATTCTTTTTAATGGATATATGTTGTGGATTAGTTTGCAGTTTCTAAATGGAGATCGGGGCACTTATGCATTCATGCGTTTAAAGGCATCTAAGCACATCTTTCTGTGGTCTGCTTCAACAGGCAGCCAGAGCTTGCTGGAGGAATAAGCTAACTTTCTGCCAGCAGGTGGTCCCCAAGATAATTTGACTTCTCACACAGAAAATAAGATCCCAATTCCCCAACAAGTTTATAAAAACATGGGCAGAATATAAAAAATTTCTTGGACATTTTAGTGTAACTACCTCTCCCGACCCCACTAAGAGACAAGGGTGTAAAGAAAATGGATGGATGGATGGATTTTAGTGTAACTAATTATTTTAGGTTAAAACAAAACCTATTTAGCATTTGACAGATTTCCTATTTGTAATCCTTCTTGTTTTCGTTCTACCTGTCCATGTTTCACTGGCCTCATAGTTCTTGAACATCAACAGTTAAAATCTATCTTTTGGTCTGAATGTAGCAGTAAATAACAAAACATAGAATTTTGTTCACTAATACCCTGTTTCTTTAAACTTCAACTCCCATCTTAAAAACGTAGAGATTTGTCAAGTAGATTTAGCAACCTCACGTTCAATCATGAAAACGTGTTGATATATGTACCAGCATAAATTTTAACTACTAGAATAAAATTGGCACAAACACCCTTAAAATGAATCAAAAATATGAATCCTCCACAGAACAAACTGTACAGGACAAAAAGTGTTTCAAATGGCTTTGTCAGTTAACTGCACTAACCAACACAATGTTGTCTGAATGACAAATCAAATTAAAATGACTATTGGGAAAGTCAACCTGAACATTATTTTTTCAGTCAAAGGAATTTAAAATGTTCAGTGTTGTTGAACCAGTTAACAATGAAACATGTGCATTAGGTGCATTAGGCTATGTGTCGATGATCAAGCCTGTACAGAGTGGAGCTGCAGTATCTTTTATAAACTATATGTTTTTACATATTGTCAAAACTGTCACTGTGTCATGACAGTATTATATGAGACAAATAAGAAAAATTGGAGCTCTTCTGCCTCCTCCTTGTGGTCCTACAGCTATCTGCAGAAATGCACAGCTCAAGGTCAGAAACGACCAATCAGAGCCAGGAGGAGGGTCTTAGCGCTGTCAGTCAACCTCCTGTATGCTCTGTTCAATGTGCTAAATGCAGAGAAACAACTTACCATTACTGGAAAACTTTTTATCCGCCATCCTCAGTGGAAATGCTAACTTTAGCATTCATGACAGGCTAGGCAATTAGCAAACACCTGGTGAAACTGAGCTGAGCTCATTATAGGAGTGAATTCTCAGTGCAACACTGGTAAACATGGATAAAAGGGTAAACAGAGGAGTGATGTGATAACTTACTGAATGCAAAGCTTCAAAAAGAGCAGCAGCTTCTTAAAGAGACCAATTTCAAGGTGTTAACTTACTAAGTCAAATTTATTTTAAATCATGTTTGATACAGGATTTTATAACATCTGAAGATAAGATGTTATCTTCAGACAATGTTATCTTAGTAACATTGTGCTACACAATGTTACTAAGTGCCTGGAAAAAAGTGAGTTTAGAAGAAGTGAGAGCCTGGTGAAATCCTGCTTAGAATCCCCCAAAACAACCTGATTCCAGCTCTACACTTTCTTTTCTGCCAGATGTTTTGCTAACATGAAATTCTGAATGACTCCAGAAAGATTTTCTGTTTGTCAGCTTAAGTTTTCTAATCATATTTAGCTTGATGTTTCCGTTGGACTTATTTTACACCGCAGTTCCAAACAAGGACTAAAATGTGAGGAATTTTGCACGGTAGTGGAAAATGTGACAGATAATCCACTTCAAGCCTCAATGCCCCGCTTTGTTGGAATTTTTTTTCCCCCGGTGACTTTAGTTATGTAAGAGATTAAACGTGTGGGAGAAGGTGGAGATGTTTTGAGCGGGCAGTCTGTCTTAGTGGAATTAGAGGCTGGCTGTGCGCAGACAGGGAGCATCATGTGGCTGGAGGCTGAGGGCTGAGGAAGCTGCTGCCGACCCGCGTCCGACTCAAACCACCGGGGCTCCATGTAATGATGCCCACCTTCTCGGTCATGTATAAAGGAGCTGTGATCATTAGCAGGTAAGAACCAGCGGGTTGCCGCCGAAAGCCTCCCGACCTTCGCGGGGCGGCGGGTTTCACCGAGGAGCGCTCGGCTTTTCCGTCGGTGGAGGAGCGAGCGGCGCGGTCTTAGCCGGAGACCGGAGCTGATGGAAGTTGGGCTCTGGATGTGGGAGCAGTCTGGAAAAGTGGGAAAGATGCTTTTTGCCGTTTTAGTGAGAGAGTCCTCCCCTGCTGGGGAACATGCTGATTCACAGGTGTCTGTGTTCTGGTAACCATTAACTTTCTATGCTGAACCTGAAGCTGCGTGGGTTTCCTTCACGTGGAATAACAGCCTTTGTAAACTGTAATTGACTAGGAGTCACTCCAGCTCTGCTTCTTTTTCCAAATGTGGGGCTATTCTTCCAATTAGACTAAGTTCATTATCACTTACTGAAAATGTAAATTTTTCTTATTTCCGTTTTAAAGTTACTAGCCAGATGTTTTTTAAAATCAATCAAACTAATTTTAGTTTCTGTTTTTCACATTTAGGAAATTATATTGGCTAGTTTTTCCTTTTTTGTTTTATGTTGTGTAATAAATTGTGTTCACAATCTTGTAAATGCTTTCTATATGTCTTTGGTGACATCACATTAGGCACATTTATAGAAACTTTTCCCCACTTTCTGACACCACAGATTATCTGCCTGCAAATTCCATAAATCTTGATTTTAATTACAACTTTTCCTAAGCTAGTGAAGTAACAAAAAGATGTGAAAAATAATTGTAACATTTTAGTCCCACCCTCTTAAATCTTTGAGCTGGTTCACCCGAACTCAACCTGTGCCACAGTCTGATTTGGATTTAATAGCCTTTGGATTTAATAGCTATCACTTTCCTGCAATTCTGCTCAATCTTCCTTCAGTGCTTCGTCTGGCCTTTCTCCCATTCAGTTGGATTTCTCTGGTAGATGTTTAAATGCACCAGTCAGTGACCAGAAGGAGAACGATAACATCAATTTTATGAGCTGTATATATTGAATTAACATTAATTGCCGCCTGTTAAGCCTTGGCACTTCTATCTTGGCAGTGGGGAATGGTTGTTTGCAATGAGAAATTGTTGATTAGCTAATGTAACTAACGTATACGGTTAGCTTCATAACATCAGACTGGCACATAACATGCATTAGCGACTGGATAAAATCATATCCAATTCATTTGACCTTCAATAGAGTCCACAACTCCAGGAAGCAATCACTTCTCAGCAGCTGAGGGTCCAGAGCTTCTGGACGAAGCGAAGCGTAGAGCAACGATCTGGTTAATCTCAATGAGGTCTGTCTCTCATTTGTACAAACAGTAGATATCCAAGACAACTAGCAATGTGAGGATCGTTCACACCAAAACATTTGTGTTCTATCCTTCACAATGTGTACATATTGTGTTTTGGAGATTTTAAGCATCAGGAAAATGTTCACTTCAAATATTGAATCATTAGCTTAGTTTAGGACATTTTGTTTTCTGATGTAAATATATGAATGTACATGTGTTTATGTCAATTGATTTGTGTGGATTGTGTTCGGCGGAAACATCTACTGTTGTGATACACCGTCCAACAGTCTAAATATTTTATTGAAATGCTAATTCATAACATTTAGAACATATGAGCCAATATTTATTTGACCCAAGCAGGCCTTTACAAGATGAATATTGCACACTCTGATATTAGGAAGACCATATATTTGTAATATATTGTGCAGCCTTAGTGAATGTATTCTACCTCTGAAGAAACCTAAATCCAATTCTTTTCCATCTATATGTTGTCAGATGTGACATTTTTAACGTCTGAAGGACTCTGGACTGATTCAAGACTTTTGTGATGTTGAACTTGTGGCAGTGTTCGTCGCCAAAGAAGTGTTGGACTCACATTACGTAATGTAATCCTTATACATCATGTAACTGGATGGAAAAGACAAATCCAGTTTTTAAACCCAGCCAAAACAGAAAGTTTAAAAAAGAATTAGGAGAAAATCTTGGCTCTTCCTTGTGTTTACAAATCTGTCGCCAAACCGTCCCGATTAAACCGGGTAAAAATAATCTTCTCAAATCCAGATCCAGAACTTCTCCTGGGGTTAAAGACGACGTCTTTCTTCTTATGGCAACTTGTAAGATAAGTGAATTCATCCAGTCTGCCTTTTTCGAACCGTTAGCTCCAGTAAACATGTTGTGCTTACAGCAATGTGCAAGTCTGAACATTTCATATTGTCAAGAAAGTTTTTCTTCAGACAGAGGGATTTTCAGTGTTTGACTCTAATGTGGCTGGTTGTAATTGGCCTCAGTCTTTTTGTTATTCTAATGGTATTTATAAAACCAATAAGGATGCAAATAACGAGGGAATGAAAATTAATCCACCAAATAATTCAAGTCAATGAGTTCAGCTGTTTTTCAACTTTCACAAGATTAACAAAGTGCTGGGATTCTTAAAGACATTGAGTGTTTGGGGCAAAGTACTTCAAAATATTTCCCTTGTAGTTAATGTGTGTGTTTGGGCATTTCTGATATATCTGTGATCCTGTATCAAATTAAAATAGGAAATCTAATAGTACCAATAATTTGCATTATCTCCACCAAACTGGTGTGTGCCTTACACAGAATCAAGCACACCCCATCCCTTTCAGTAGCAGCCAAATCTAAAAATGAACCCTGCTTATCTGTGCTAACATGGTGAGCTGTCTTCATACAAAGACCTAGGCGTTGTTTGTAATTTGTTTAAATGTTAAGTTAAATCTAATTAACAGCCTAGTGAAAGAAACTGGTGAAATGGCTAAAACCAGCTCTTGGTTATTCAGGGTGTTTAATGTTTATCTCATCTGTTGTTTATGAACCTCCTCATGCTGCACTGCTGATGAGATTCATATAGAAGGAAAGAAACGTGACTGAGTTGAGTTTTTCCTGCGTCTCTGGAGGAAGCAAACCTTTTCACATTTTGGTACAAGTTGAAGTGACTTGAGAGAGGAAGAACTCGACACTGTGTGCATCCTGAGTTAACAAGGTCTTGGTTAGGAAGAGCAAACACTTTGCAAGATTTTATAACGTTACTCTGTCATCGGAAACTTTTGCATCTAGAGACGGTCGAACTAAAGATGAGGTAGGAAGTGGGGGTTGCGTTGAAGAGAGTTGCTTAATCAGATATCTACAACTGAATAGTACCATCCTTTCATTTGTCACATTGAATCAAACCCAATCACATCGCACGGTTTACCTCAGAATAAGTGCGTTTGCCTGAATTATGATAGAGGGGTGAATCCCCTGTAGTGTTATCATCCACAGTCTGTGTGAACGTATTTGCCTTATTTCTAACTTTTGTATCATTTTGCATGATTGTCACACTTCAGTGTTTCAGAACATCCAACCAGTTAAATGCGAGTCAAAAGCAACACAAGTAAACACAAAATGCAGTTTTTAAATTAAGTCTTTATTATTAAAAAAATTCAAACCTGCTTTGCCCTGTGTGGGAAAGTGACCGCCCTCTAATCCTGATAACAGGTTGGGCCTCCATTACAGCAGCAGCTGAAGTAGAGGAATTTTGGTCAACTCACCAAACACATCGAAAGGTTCCTGAGCGAACATTTTACTGACACATTACAGCATCTCAATGACATGCAGGTCAGGACTTTGACTAAGTCATTCCAAAGTCTTTTTGTTTTTCTTCAGCCAATCAGAGGTGGACTTGTTGGTGTGTTTTGGATCATTTTCCTGCTGCAGAAGCCAAGTTGGTTTTAGTTTGAGAACCACCAACAGACGGCCGGATGGTCTCCTTCAGGATGTTTTGGTTGACGGCAGAATTCATGGCTCCGTTTGTCACAGCCAGTCTTCCAGGTCCTGAAGCAGCTTGTAACAAGGTGGCCTTTAGCAGCTGGATTTACAGTGGAGATGAAAGTCGAGGCAGTCAGGTGGAAACAGCAATGGTTTACTCTTCACACACAGCATCAAGAACAAAACCACAGGTGCAATTGCAGCCTTAAACAGTCCCAGCTGTGAAGGACCAAACCACCTTTAATTCACAGGTTATCTCTAATATACCAATTTCCATCTACTTGAATAAAATCACTTTTACCAAATACAAACATTTTTATTTACTTTTTATAAATATTTTATGTTTTATCCTTACACCATAAGCATCATTATCAAAAATCACAAACAATCCCCCCCACCCCCCCACACACTTTTCCATGGCCTCTCCCGGAACCTATAAATGGTGTCTGGATCCCCAGGGAAGTATTTGTCCAAACACCGAGAACAGGACACAGGAAAGACAGGTGAGTAGGTCTTCTTTGCACCTTCAACCTTAACAGATTATGCACAAACATTTGCTCAAGGAGCTACTGGTTTACCAGCAGTTACTCCTTAACAATTATCCTCCCTTCACAGGTAAACACCTCATTTCCCAATGAGGAGCAGCAAGACCGAGTTTACAACAAACGGCTACAGGCTAAATGCTAAAAATACTCAATAAAAACAGTTAAAACCTCTTGTGTGCAAATTGTTATTGATGTGCAAATCTATTCTGAAAGTGCAGAGCTAAGTACAGTGCTTGTTAATAAAGTGCAAAAACAGCTCTTTAAGTGTTATACAGTGACTTAAGTAAAAATAAAAAATAGTTTGAGTAATGCATTACTGGAACTACTTTTACTTAAGTAAATGAAGATCTCAATTATACAGCTAAATGATCCCAGACCATCACACTGCCACCACCATGCTTTACTGTTGATGTGATGTTTTTCTGACATGGGGTGTTTAACGCCAGATGTAACGAGACACACACCTTCCAAAGAGCTCAACTTTTTTATCAATCAATCGACCAATCAGTCAAGTTTATCTCTGTAGCACTTTTCAGCAACAAGGCAGTTCAAAATGCATTACAACACAAAAAAATACAAATTTGTACAACATGCAGTCAACAATTGTCAAGTGCCATCATTACACATCAAAATGTTTAACATGTCATTTATATTTCAAAAGCAACTTTAAACAGCTGGGTTTTTCTTCTTGTTTTAAAGGAGATCAGTGTTTCAGCTGTTTTTCAGTTTTCTGGGAGTTTGTTCCAGATTTGTGGTGCATAGAAGCTGAATGCTGCTTCTTTGTTTGGTTCTTGTCCTGGATGCAGATCAGAACCAGAAGACCTGAGAGGTCTGGAAAGTTGATATAACAGCAGCATGTCTTTAATGTATTGTGGTGCTAAGTCGTTCAGTGATTTATAAACTAACAGTATTTTGAAGCCTATTTCTCCCAGTGGAAGGACTGTAGAACTGGGTGATCTCTACCTTCCTGGTTTTGGTCAGAACACTAGCAGCAGCGTTCCAGATCAGCTGCAGCTGGAGGATTGATTTGTTAGGCAGACCTGTGAAGATGCTGTTTAAGTAATCAATGTGACTAAAGATAATCCACAGAATGTTTTTCCCAGAAGTCTTGGGGAATCAAGAGGTTCTGGAAAAACTGAGATGAGTGTTAATGTTCCTTTTACTCAGCAGTGGCTTTCCCCTTTGAGCTCTGCCATGAGGGCCACCTGTGCCCAGTCTCTTTCTTATGGTGGAGGTGTGACCTCTGACCTCAACTGAGGCACACAGTTCTCCAGTTGTTGTGGGGTCTTGTGGTGACCTTTTGGATGAGTTGGGGTCAACTTGGTCAGCTGTCCACTTCTAAAGCTTCTCCATGGTTCCATGTTTTCTCCATTTATCTGATGTCTTGATTGAGACGGTGAACTCTCTAGCTCTGTATATTTCATTTTATTCAGGTGTGATAAACAAGTCAAATTTTAACAAGGGGGCAATCGCTTTTTCACACAGGACCATGTAGGTTTTAATTGTTTTCTCAATAATAAAAACCTTCATTTAAAAACTACATTTTGAGTTTACTTGTGTTGTCTCTGATTAATATTTTAAAGGAAATCAGTAAAAGCTCACACTCTGTTTCACACTCTGCATGCACTGAAATGGATCGGACTGCTGGCAGTGTACTGAGATGAGCATAGACAACGAGTTTAACGAGTTGATCTAATTCTCTGTTCAGTTACTTTAAACACTCATTCACCAAGAACTGCTGCTCTGTCTGCAGGTATTCCTGTTTTTGCTTCAATGCGCTTCACTTTATTCACCTGTTCTCTGTTGTTGTTCCCCCGTCCTCCGTCTCTTCCAGGACTCTAATGGGTCCATATGGAGTCGACAGAGCTGTTCATTCCATGGAGTTCACAGACTGTGAAAATGGCCTAGGTAAGTTACCTTTTTTTTTCTGTCTTCAGCAACCAAAAACACATTGCTGTAGCTCTATATCTGTATCCTCTTCTGCTCTGGCTCTTTAGCGTCAGAGTTCTCAAAATAAACCTGCAGCATCACTCAGTGCTTCCCTTCCTCTGTGTGGTTTATGATGGGCTGCATCTCAGCCTGTCACAGACTTCAATCTGCTCTGGCTTCAGATAGCAGGAGGACGCATCTTTCCAGTCAAATAAACGTCTATGCTGCGAAAGCGACATCACCAACAATACGTATATGTACATTTTCATACAAAGTCCAGAATATATATCATCCTGGTTAAAACTCCTTTCTCTTTATGTCTGGACTGTTTCTGTCATTGTCAGCAGTTGGCTGATGCTGCATCCAAATGAATCCTGAAATAAGAAAACAAATCCTACTTTTAAAGAGATTTTCTGTGCAGGGAAGCACCTCTGTTGTTATTGGTGTGTTTGTCTGTTTGGGGGGCGGAAGTGGGTCATGTGGCAAAGCCCTAACCCACTTAACTCAGATGGGTTAAGAATGCAGGAGCCGCTCTTCTTTTTATCCTCACTTTACTTTCTCATCCTCATGTTTGTGCCTTTATACGAACAACAAATGAGTCATAAGTGCAGAAAAACACAGTGGCAAAGGTTCGCAGTAGAGATTTGTTGAAACGTCACGCTTCAGTGGGTTTGTACTTAGACTTATAAGTGTGGTTACATTAGAACTGTTAGTGAGAGATGTGGAAATGCTGGAAACTAGGATTCACATAACATCATCACTGGTTAATGCGTTAGCATTGTCTTACTCCTGACTGCATTTCCAGCAAAATGGGCAAAAATTTTTTTGGGCGGGGGGGCATGGGGGGTGAGTGTTAAACATCATGAGTCAAGATTTATTGAGACGATGAATCAAAACTTATAAGAAATATATCACAAAAAAAAGATGATTGATGCGATAAATGTCCATCCCTAAACACCATACAGACAACAGTTAGCATGTTGTTAGCACTTATCCATGCTACCTAGCCTGAGCATTCACAGCAGGCTCTGACGTGGTGAACTAGCTGTTGCGTAGCAGAGAGCAAAGCGGGCTGGGGGAAGTGCAGCGCACACGAATGATTGACAGCGCTAACACCCTTCCCCTGGCTCTGATTGGTTGTTTGTGATGGAGGGGTGTGTTTCCGTCACAGGATCACAGGGAGAAGGAAGAGGAGCTTGATTTTTTTCACTGATTATCTGTCCCATGCTATACTGCCAGTTACAGTTTTAATAAACATGTGAAAAACATAATGTTTACAAACATTACATTCAGCAAATTTTAAAGAGTTATTGGGTTTAGCATCAAATATTAGCACTCAGTGCTGCCTACATGAATAGCCTCCGAGTGTGTTGGACTGGAATACGTCTGGAGTCAACAACCCATGCAGAAGGTAGATTCTAACTCTAACTCTGATTCCTCCTGGAGGCTGCCAGCTTTTCCAAATCCAGCAGGTTAAATTACAGTCAGAAGCTCAAAAGAATAAAGCAGAGCAACCTCCCTGTCATCTGCTCAGTCTTCCAGCTATCTGCTGAAACCAGTGCTGCCTCCTCGCTGCCTGATTGAACTGTAGACATGTGGCAGGAGACTCAGCCGCCTTCTAATTTATGTCTCACATCTAGGAGTTTTCCTCTGACTTTTTTCAAGCACCTTACTGACATTACAAGTAGCTGAGTTTGAGACTTCATCACTCTCTTTGCCATCCACCATCCGGAGCTGAATAATGTGAGCATTTTTAGGAATCCGCTGCATCACCAGCTGCATCTGCAGTTTAACTTCAGAAATCGATTTTATTGGATTGTTGAGCCCAACTGATCAGTCATCATCTGGACGAGATATGAGGAAGAAGTAATTTTATTATCTCACACAGGTGTTTGATTTTTTTTCTTTCTTTTTTACAGCAATTTAATATTTAAAAAGGAAAGTCTAAAAGCATCTGTCAAACTTGAGTGCAACATATTTGTACACCCAGCGAGCAGCGGGGAACATTTGTGCTCGAGCACTGAAGTCATGTAACAGGAAATCCAGTATCCAATTCAGAAAACATGGAGTTAAACTGTAGGAACAGAAAAACAAGCTCTTGATGAAACTCATCCAGGTTCAATAGACGCAAGTTATTCTTTACAAGCTCTGAGTGAGGAAATGTTTTGTCCTTGGGTAACAAACATTCCCTTCATCCCTTTTTTTAGCATTTGGAAGATGTGAGCGTAGAGGAGAAGGGAGGCGCTGCTTCACATGTACCAGAATGATGTTTTTCTTATCTTGCAATAGGCGAGTGCAGGGTGGGAGTCAGGGTGGGAGAGAGGCTGTTTTCCTCTGAGAGGAGAACAAAGGGAGGGAGGACAGCGACATGGAAGTGCATCGCCCCCATTTTTTTACTTTTTTTTTTCCAACAGGCGGTAATTAACTGGTGCCCCTTCGCTCCAGACCCAATTAGTGTTGCCACTCTGTCGCTGTGGCGACAGAACAGCAGCAGCCTGGAGCTGCAGAAGTTTAATGTATCGCATTCGCTGGAAGTATGGCGATGGGAAATGTAAGTGGAAGAGTTTAGAGTGGGAGATGCAGACGCTTAAAGCCTGCGCTGATCAGGGAGCAGAGATACGCTGGCTCCAACTGCTCCCACACTATCACTTCATTTCCTACGTCTTTGTTCTCTTGTATCTCATAGTTATCTGCATGTTGAACTGTCGGGCCTGTTTCATCTTACATTACATAAAATGAAATGCTATTCGTAGCAGCCCCCCAACCCCCAGCTCTTGATCAACAATCAGCTCAGCCTCGACGGGTGATTTTCAGTTTCTTTTTAGTTTTCTCTTTAATCCGTATGACCATGATCACAATGAAACCTAAAACGTATACAAACATTAACAAGGTTCCCCCCAAAAGACTAGCTAGGCCTGGTGGTAGGTGTGATTGGGACATCTACCAGTTGCCCCACTGTGTTTCTGTGTTAAAAAAAGGCTTAAAATTGAGAAATTTGAAAACTAAAACATCAACAACAAAGAAAATATAGCAGTGCACCAATTAAAACTAACATTTATATAAACCTAGCTTAACCCATCCTTGCTATGGGTTAAGCTGTAACTGCTGTATTAAAATAAACGTTTAGTCTGGTGGGAGGTCAAGTGAAGCCTGGTGGTCCGCCAGGCTTATAATACACTGTGGGAAACTACATATCATTTATGATTGAGCTGAACATTGTCCCTCTTAAAATAGTTACATATATGTATATTATGTATAATTTTGTTTTTCTGATTTAGTTATAAAGAAAAACACATCAATAACAAAACACTCAATATTGTGTTTTTACTCATTTTATTTTGAAATGGAAAAACAAAACAATGACCCATATACTGATCTATATGGCCATATAAGTCTAATGATTGCTGTCGTAAATATTCCTCATTGTCAAGAGTTGTTGGTTCACCCTTTTTTTTTTTTTTCAAACGTTGACCGTTGTCTGATTGCTTTAGTTTAAATGTTCCACCTCAGTCTTCTGAAGGCGTTGTGAGTTCTGTCCCTCAGCTCTAATGTGTTCCTCCTGAGTGCGTCGCTCTGCGTTGTGGTAGAGGTTGGGCTTGGTGGAGGAATAGCTAATTGAACCCTCAGGTTGAACAACAAGACTAAAGTCCAACAAAGACAGGCTTACACAGGCTGCCTTTGTACTTAACTTACACATGGAAATTCATGTTGTCTTTACCATCAGCTCACAAGGTCAGTCAGTTCCAGGAACAAAACAGAGAAGACTTCCTTAGCAGTGTTGCCTTCAGACGTAATAAGATTCTGTCCTTCAACGAGCTGAGTACAGGGAGGGAAAAAGACAGAGATTTTTAGTACAGAGATTTTTTTTTTTCAAAAATACCAGAAAACAAAACATGACCCTTCACTTGTCCCTCACTCTTAGCCCTGAACCCAAATTTATGTTAAAAAAAAACCCATTAAAAATCAAAGGTTCTGAAACATTTGTAAATCCCCTGACAAATAAAAATATAAAAAATAAATGGCTTGTATTTCTGATTAGAATATGTTGTTGCAAGTACACAAAGGGGAAATGCAATGTCAGGGTATTCAGACCTATTTTGTAGTATATAAGTGAATAAAGTTTTTGTTAGGATCCTGTGTTGTTTTGAAGTTTATTATTCTGTGTTTAGTCTTTGTCTTTAATTGGCTCAGTCTTATTTCTGTTTTACTGTAGTTCAGTCTTTCTTCCTGATTCTAATTTATTATGTTTGCTTCTTGTCTCCAGTGATTCCTTATTACTCTAGTTTTATTTTTCTTAGTTATTCTTCAGTGTTAGATTTATTTTTCTTAGTTATTCTTTAGTGTTAGATTTATTTTTCTTAGTTATTCTTTAGTTTTAGATTTATTTTCTGGTTCTCTGTGTTCTCTCCCTCACCCCCATGTGCCAATTTCTCTCTCTCTCCCCTCACCTGTAATCAGTCCAGGTTAATTGTTCCACATTCTCTCTCCCAGTACTTATACATCTTTTCTCCTTACACTCCTTGTTGGTTCCTCCTGTTAAATCCCGTTATATCCTGTTGTTTCCCCATCAGAAGGCTGCCATCCTTTTTCCTTGGATTTATGATTGTTGTTCTGCTCTGACTCCCCTGGTTGCCATGGTGATTTTTTTAGTTTTTTTTTTTTTTTGGGCTCATAGATTTTTCATTAAATCTTCAACACTACTCATCATCTCAGCCTGCTGCATTTGGGTCCACCAACAAGCACATCATGACAGTTTTGGTATATTTAACTCGTTACTCTACTCAGAGTACATATGAAGACTAGTGTACCAACTAAAGTCTGGGACTTCCTGTTTTCTATGATACTGCTGTAGTATTTTTTTGTTAGTATGTTGAAGATAGTAGATATTGAAAAGCATTCAAATATATAATTTTTCCATACCATTTTTCTTCTTCCTTAATCAATTTGATTAAGCAGATTGTATTGTAAGGATGCACCGATTGCAGTTTTCTGGCCGATCGCTGATTATCAATCTTTAAAAAGCCTGACCTGCTGTTTCTGATTTTAGCTGATAACTATTTTTTGTCTGAAATGTTGCTAAATATAGCAAGAAAGTCGCTGAATTGGTAACAGTGAGATTAACTGCAGACATGACCCGGTGGGTCAGTCAATCGTTTAACAGCAGAGCTAAAGAGGACAGTAGCTGATTTTTAGACTTTTGCTGAGGTAGATATCAGTGCATAAGATTGGCTTCACATTGGCCAATCACCAAACTCCCAAAATGAAAGAAATAGGCGTAGATAAATCGGTGCATCCCTAATCTTAATGCAAATATCTGGGGGTGGAAACTGTTCGACTGGGAATCAAAATCGCAACTTTTTAAAAAGTTTTCTTGTTTGGTTCCCTTTCAAACTGTTCTGTGTTAAACAAACCAAACCCTTTGAAAAACCTGTTTATTATGGCGGGACTGCACCAAGAACCACTGAAGGAAATTATAGAAAAATGTTGGTTACATATTGTAACCCCAGATTCTATAAGTATAGGCGCAGCCCTATACAAATAGAACCTAAAGGATTTGGAAAGAAAATGTCAATGTTGAAGGAAAACTCTTAGCAGTGTCCAGTAATGTTGATCATCTCATGTAGAGTAGAACATGACTTTTGTTTGAATTGTAGATAAAGGTGCTCTGGTCAGAGGAGACCAAAAATGATGAGCAAACTTCTCTGTTGGGTGGAGAATAAAACTGAAAATCACCCTGGAAACAGCAGGATGAAACATATCGGCATCGTCATTCTTTAGATTTACTTTTATTCAGGTAATGGGAAGCTTCACAGGAAGATAGATACTGTAGATCAAAATCCAAAAAAAGAAAACCTGCTGGAGGTTTCAAAAAGAACAGACGTTCACCTTCTTACAGGATAATGACTGTAAGCTCACAGCCAGAGCCACAACGGACGGTTTGCATCAGAAGGTTTTCAGGTGTTTCACGTTCTGGAATCTCCGCCGGCTTGAGGTTTCTGCTCTGTGTTGTCAGAAAGTTTTCTATCCAACACAAACAGCATCTGCCAGCCAGAAAATTCCCTGACTCTGCATGGTGACAAGTGTCGTTTGTCCAGTTTACCTTCTCAGCCATGCTACAAAAACTGTTTTTTTTTTTTTTTTTTTTTTCATCTAAACACAGGCACATCTCTTAAGCTATGCAACAGCATGGGGCTACGCTCCAGTGATGGAAGAGGAATAATGACCTCACAGCTGACTCATGTGACTTTCCCATTGTTTCCTGTCAGCAGGATACCTTAAAACTGTGACAGCTGCTGACCGGTGACCTTCTGTTTCTTCCCTGGAGCTCACAATATTGCAAATCCCATCTGTACACAATTATTCATCGTTTCATTCATTATTCATTTATGCACCCGTATTAACATTGCTCATATTTGGAGTTACCAGTCAAATATTGCGGCGCAGCCAAACAGCAGCCCCTAGCTGTGTTAAATGGAGAGAAATGAATCCTATTGAGTTCTTAGTTACGTAACTAAGGAGCTGCTCGCCTTAACGTTTGAATTTGCGTTACATTTAGCCTGTCTGGATCAGCTTGCAAAAAAAAAAAAAAAAAAAAAAATGCTAAAGCCGCAGGAGCTTTTCTTAGAGGAGATTTTTCTACTTCTCTGCCCAGGAATCAAAGTGATTGGCGGAGTGAAGGAGCTAACGGGAGAGGAGTTTGGAGTCTACGTCAAGCGGATTTTACCTGGTGGCCTTGCTGCAGCTGATGGTGAGTGGAGTCACTGCAGCCTGAAGCGCTCTCAGTGGTGATGCAAGGTGACTCCTTATTATAACTGATGAATATGAATTTGAAGTTAAGAAGAGGACACTTTGCAGAGTAAGAAAAGTCAGTGGTACAATTGTAGATGCATTGGTTAAAACGAACATTTACATTCATTTCATGTGTGAAGACATTGACAAGCTGAGCAACAACATGTGAACAAATAGAGAGATTGTGCTAAACTAACAAATGCAACTTATAAAAACAAACTTCCTGTCAGGCTGAAGTCTTTGCTTATAGGATTCTTCCCCATTCCATCTTTTGGACAGTCCTCATCCAGTCTCTATGGCAACCACTGAGCACCCAGATGAACTCGGCACCTGTAACATCACATTTATCAGATTATTAGAACACTATTCAGTTTTCTTACTTCTTGAGTTCCTTTGTGGTTTCTTGACTACTTCCACACACTTCAAGATATTTCAACAATTCATATATCAAAAAAATTCAGTTTCTTCTCAAGCTTGAATATTTCTGGTAATTTCAGCTATTATAGTTTTTGAAATATTTAACTTTTTTTTGTCTCATTGAAATACATGAAAGACACTTCCTCCATTGGGCTCCATGTAAAATATTTTCAGCGACTCTTGGTTCAAAGGGTCATTTTCAAATTGCTTCCTCTTCTAAATGGCAGCATGTAGAAGCATGAGCCCAATCAGATTTTTAGGTCAATGAGTCGTGGCTCTCACAGGTCAAGAATTTTTTGGATACCAGTTACCGCTTTTAAATGATAGGAGTCTGTTCCAGATGACATGTTAGTCAGTGGAACTCTGCTCATTTCCCTCAAACATTCTCATGTCTATTTCACATGGAACAACATTTCCCATCTCTAACCCTATCCCACATCCATAAAAAATATCCTATAATAAATGTTTCATACTTTTCTAGATTTGATTTCTAGGGGTCCTTCACCTGTTTTAATGTGGCTCAATATGGAGCCTGGAAAAACTGTAAACTGGACAGATGAATGGATTGTTTAAGGAAAATAATTTGACTTTTTGAATAGATTAGTATTGGTAATAGTCATGTTGATACTCTGGGTAAAATTTGAATGCATCAATGAACATCATTCAAACTATGGGTAACAGTAAATAAGTTTCTGTAGCTTCTTTGCATAGGCAATGGGAACATCTCAAAAGCTAAACCATTTATTTAGCTTTTTAAAGCGGTGCCATTTAAAATGAACCGCTTCTCATTTCCTCATATATCAAAATAGTTGATTGTTTCTGTTTTTTTCTGGCGGAATGTTTCCTCATTTTATATCCATGTTGTGAATAAGAAAAAGCACGAGTAAAGGGAACGTAGACGCAGCGGTCAGAGTTGTCAGGATGAATAACTCCGGAGTGATGGAACCGGTACTTTTGGAGATTCTCTTGTGAGTGCAACATGAATAAAACACAACACAGCATTGTCACGACCTACTTTCTCTGCAATAAATGATAGATACCAGGCCCAGATTTGCAAGTAAAACTGTAGTACCATGTCATGTTTTTGTGAGAATTACCTCATACATATACAATACAATGAAGGTGCTATTTGAGAATAAAGACAAACATCAGTCCCTCTCAAGGTTTTTCCACATGATTATTTCATTAATATTTGAGGTTATAATCCAACACCTGTGTATCTGCAGCCCCTGATGTTTGCTTGTTGGTTGTGTTAGATGGCATGCTGTCGTTATGTTTCTCTTTACAGTTCAAAAAGTTTTCTAGTGTTATGACTCATATAATGTATAGAATCATCTGAAAGGAACAGAGTTTAGATATCATGGAACCATGATTTCAGACTTAAATTTGTTAGTTTATGCGTGACATTATTTTTTGTAATCGATATAAAATGTTTAAAACTCTGCTGGACAGAGCAGCATAGTTTTATTTCTGAAATATAGCCTGTGTTTCATTTATAAAATCATTGTTTCATTATAGTCCACTTAATCTGGGATTGGGTTGTGGGGGCAGCAGCCTCCTCTGTCTGAGACTCGACTGTCAGGCAGACCCTCCTCAGGCAGACGCTCAGGAGGGGTACATCACGGTCGGACCGTGGGGGGTTGTCCCCTCAGACAGTCAGTTCCCGAAATGACACACAAAAATTAACCTCATAAAATCGCACACAGGGTTAGTGCGACTCCGTTGGACTGCACTCAGAGTAAAAACCTCAAACGACCCCATCTCTTAAAACCGCAGTAGGGTTAAAAACAAAAAATAAATCCCTTGAGTTGAACTGATCATCCACCTGATTAACCCAGTATTAACATCAATGTTGGGCTGTCCACCGTTTACAGGAAACCTGTTGCCGGGAGACCAGATCCTGGAAGTAAACGGGGACACTCTAGTTGGAGTCACAAGTGAAAGGTAAGGTTTTACACCTCCTGCTGGCTGTAAACTCCTGATACTGAAACAGTGATATTATTCAAACATTGACTTCACGTTTTCATGTCTACCTCTCAGAGCTGTGGACATCCTGAGAACAGCATCTGCCACAAATCACATGCGCCTTCTTATAGCCAGAGATGAAGAAGCAAAGTAAGCAAATCAAAATGTGTCATTGTTGAGTTAGTCGCCTGCAGGTTTGAACTGAACCCAAATCCATTCCTTGTTTTATTTGTGGCATGAAACCAGGTCAGATTAAATAAAAATATTTAGTAATAATGCACATTTATCACTAAACGGGTTTGGTTTGGGCAAATATTTTTCACATTAGAATGATAGGACTTTGAAGATGTTAATCAATGTTCACAAACTAGTTTAGAGCTAATTGTTGTCAATAAACCTGTAAAATTAAACTGTAGACCATTTATCATATTGTTGATCAGTTATTATGGTAAATTTCTTGTCACAATAAAACTTTTGATTTATTGTTGTCATGATAAATTCCAATTAATGTTCAAAACCCTCCAAAGTGTCTTCATTGTTGGGATTTTTAGCTTTATGATTTCCTCCACTGTTTGTTCAATGAGATTTGCAGTAATCAGCAAACACCTGATGGAACTGCGCATCATTATATGAGCTGCTCCTCAGTCCAACGGTAAAAAAAAAAAGTTGTTAAATGGTCAATGGAGGAGCGATGTTACGATGACTTCCTGAAGGCGGAGTTTCTTAAAGAAACAGAGGCCCAATTTTAAGGCCTTAAATTACAAAGTCAAATTTCTGTTAAGTCATATTTGATACATATAGCTTTTTTTTTTCATGAAAACTGAATGTTAAATAATTATGTGCTATAAAATGGCACTATCAACCTGGAAAACACTGAATTTTGCCGTTTTAGATCAGTACAAACAACAATGCAAAAAAAAAAAACAAAAAAAGGATTTTAGCAAAAAAATTTCAAAACATCGCCCTTTTTGTCTGAATGAAACTGTGTCTGACAATTTTTGCAGTTTCCTCCCTTCTATTAGCCACTGCCTGCTAGCTAGAGGGTAAACATACAGAAGCACCTGAGCCACATTTATAATGCAGGCGTAACATTAGCGAGTAAGGAGGAGGGTAGTATTAGTGCAGAACCGGCTTTCTAATCTGACTGCAACCAGTTTGGGTAAAAACAAGGTCAGCCCCAGCTGTCAGCATCACAGGCGTCGCCCTTCCTTCAAATCCATCGCACGCAATCTGATCCAGAACTGTGTGCTGAAAAAGCTGTGCTGAAGATCCACGTTTTCTACAAAAGCCGTTACCATCCTTGGTATTTGCTGCTTGTATGTCTTTAATGGAGAAGGGTGGGATGGTTAGAGAGAAGCCATTTAAGCGGAGACCCAGAGGAAATATGGAGTCAAGATGCAGGGAGCTAAAAATCAGATGGTGGCTCCCAAAAATAGTTAATTTCCTCCTCAGTGCAGTGAGGCAGCCTTACACTCCTGCTTTGTCCCCCATGCAGAAGAGTAACAGGGGGAGGGCTTGACCTAAGGCAGTGCTCCTGATGAGATGAGCTTCGTGTGTTAATCTGTGCTCTGTGCTTTAACTATCCTGCCATGCAGAGGCAGGAGAGACAGTCAGGAGGTGGGATTACGGCTGTCTTACTAGCCGTACCTCTGTCCACTTTTCCCCCTTAGACTCCGTTTGCTCTACACTAGACCTCTTCTGACTTTGTGGGACCGTTACTCTGGTGGGATACGCAGAATGCAGAAGACTATTAGGGGAAACAAAAGGATCAGACACTGTGAGGAAGATCAGGACAATCAGCTTAGAGGAAAAGAAGCACAAATAGATGTCTGGGTTTAAATGACAATAGGTTTAGTGAGGAGATGCAGGTACAGGAACGGAACTGAGGGATTTCTCCCACACTTCAAGTTTTTGAGAAACTATTGCATGATGATGTGTTTTCTGAGAGCTGAGTGTACCTGAGCGTCTGCATCGTCTTCAGAGTTCTAGCATTTCACAGCCGTCATGCACATGAACAGCACTCTGGGGTTTGACCATGTCCTCCAACCGACTGAAAGTTCTGCCCTTCTCTGAAGGTCAAGGTATTATTAGTCCTGCATGGCAGATGAGCTAACCCCCACGGTTACAAACACTAAATATCATTGAAGCTCAGATCCCAAATAATCCTGTCACAATGTTGAGAAGTACAAATGATTCTTTAGGTTATTGAGCCACAATTCTTGCAGTTAATTCACAGATCATTCATCAATGTGGAGGAAACATACTTACCATATCACTTCTACTACCTAATACTGGCCCTGCTTCAATTCAGTATTTTATTTTAAACCATTAGCTTGAACTGTTTGGACTTGCAAATTAACTAGCAAATGTAAATTTTATTGCTTGTTTGCTTGTTTGGTGGGAGGTGTGGCACATTGTGACTGAACTTGTGGTTTGTTGAAGAAAGTTCTGAACATGCCTGAATTACTTAAACCTGGGAGATAAAAGCTGCATTTCCATTACGACTGTGCGCAAAACTCAAGTATTTGAACTCCCCCCCACCCCCCACAATTTCACAATTCTGTTTCCATTAAATAATAAACGAAATTAAAAGCATACTTGAGTATGTTTGTTCACACGATAAGTAATTAAAAACCCACTTCCTGTCATCTTCTGTTTCCTGGTTTGCATCAGTGGCAACATCCTGTTGTTCATCATGTGTGATGCAAAAAAAAATGTTTCCGTTGAAGTTTTGTGAAGTAAACCAATTTTGAGATGGCAAATGAAACCTCATTCTCTTTCTATCACTAAATCTTTTGATCAAAAAAATATTTTTTTTGTCGAAATTGGTGTGTTTATATTAAGCAATTTTCTTTCAAAATGTCAAATTGCTCAATTATACGGTCAATAGAAATGTAGCTACTGTCATTTTCCTGAGCCTGGTTGGAATGGATCAATCCAGGATGAACTGATCGCATTATGGCAAGACTGACTTTATCTCTTATCCTGGATTTGTGAATTGTGCTTCTGTGAAACAGCTCTCTGATCTAATACTCAAACAATAAACCAAGAAGGTAAACGCAGAGAGGATGAAGACGAGATATAAGTAAATAATACAACATGAAACTAAAATTCCATACACTTATGTATCGCTGTGCCACGAGATCTCACTGAACCACAGACAGATGGGTGTCCAGCTCCAGTCCTTAAGGGTCAGTGTCCTGATACTTTTTGATGCATCTTTCCTCCACCAGAGCTGATTCAAATTGACCAACTATCAACTCTGCATATAAAGGTGTGCAGAGGTTCTGTTTATGAACCATCATTTGATTAGTTCTTTCTGTTGAAACAACTAAAACATTGGTGATGTTGGCCCTGGAGGACTGGCTTTGGACACCACTGTCCTGCCAAATACCTTATCCTGAAAGAAATTCCCTCATTGTTCTTGTAGCTGTCTTACATTCTTCTCCCTCCAATGTTCTTGACTTTATTCTTTTCCTTTTATTATTTCTCAAGGAGAGAATTTGCTGAGCTGCTGGAGAAATACGGATCCAACGGTAGTACCGGATCAACCCGCAACTCTCCCATTCAGCAAGGTAGGCTGATCACTATACGGCCCTCTGCATCTTCAGCAAACACACAAAAAAGTGAGAAACCAAGCCGTATAAGTTCATTATATATATCTTCTACCACTCTCTTAAAGAGTCCTCTACATTTGGGAAAGGAGTAAAGGTCCCCACATATTCAGGCGTGCTTCATTGAGCAGAGCTCTGTTCGTATCAATGCCAGATCCATGTGCGCCAAGATCAGTTTTTATGTCTGCGAGCGTGTCCTCTGTGTCTCACAGTAAAAAGTATTGCAGAAAACGGTGTTCACATCAGACTGTTTTGGATGCAACATCTAGCTGTTAATGCTGAGAATGAGCGAATCAGTCTCAAGGAAGTGTAATGTTAGTCCTTTCAGACTGTGCGAAATGAAGGACTTAGTCACAAGAAATGTAAGCAATCGGTATGTTGCACTGTGACATCTTAACCATCTGTGGGCAGTGTGGATGTGTATTCTGTTTGTGTGAGTGGCTAATTGAATACACACAGTACTCCTGAGTAGGTGGGAGCCTTAAGCCTAAGGCTGGGTGCAGTTAGTTGAACTTAAAATATGGCATAGAAAGAATTTATGTGAAAATGTGAAAGAATTTAGTCAGCTGGTAAAGATTTCCTAAACAATTTTGCCATGGTGAGCATCTGTCTCCAGGTTTAAACAAAAAGTTTGAATCTGGAGACATTGTGTACCTGAATGGTTCTGGGAGAGTTTGGCACATTATTGATCTGGAGTGAAGCTCAAAGTATCTAGAGCCTGTTGGAGATATTATTGTAATGTAGTGCTTGCACAGGCTGTTGGACCAACTGGAAACAGTGACACTGTATGTAGCTATACAAAAATCTGTTCTTTGTTCAAACCTCTGTGAAAGTCCTGCATGTACAACCTCCACAGAAACATGTCTTTGATTGAAAGTGCATGAAAGAAGCATGGTGGAAAAGTCTACTCTGAAGGATGCTTTGGTTGGTCAGCATGTTGGGTATTATTCTGTGCTTAGCATCAATCAGGCCTAAGAAATCAGAGACAGTGTGGTACATTCACGTGGAGAAGCACTGCAATGATCTGTGGCTGTGGCAAAATGATAAGAGTTTACGGTTTAAGTATCTTGGAAGATCCATTCCTTGCAAAACTCATTAATATACAACTCCTGCCTGAAGTCCCTGTTGTTGTTCCTCTTGGTGTGACACACACTCGTTTGCTCTTTTTGTAAAGGAGGTCGCCTCTTGGACAGCACATCGTCCGGTTCCTCATCTCGATCTCAGAGCCCGTTGTTGCTGAGCCCTGCAAACTCTCAGAACATGTACAATGGTGGGCCCATGATGCGCTCCCTCAGGTGAGACTGATTCTTTTTCTCCATTTCTGGACCAACATCAATCCAAACTACACACTGCTGGCAGTGCTGAGTTCATATGGATGTTCAGATTGAATGTTTTTTTTTTCTCGTTTAGCTGCTGTTGGTATAAAAGACCTCTTATTTTGAAATAAGCCTCTTAAAATAGGTTTTTCTGAGTTTTGATTATATTTTCTAATTTTTATGTGTGAAATTCTATGAATGTTTATAGATTTTGCTACATCTGGTATATTTACATTGCAATAATATGCAGTTTAGGTTCCTGCGAAGGTTTATTTCAGACCTTTGTAAAAACAAAACAAATTAATGCGTGAGATAGCATGATCCATCCAAAGAAATGGAGAAAGGAGGTGGAAGGAAACTGCATGATTAGTATCTCTGTGTCAAGAATAGCCAAATCTAAAGTCAGGCCGGATTGGGAGAGGACTGAGGAGTCTTTGGCAGTGAATGCTCTGTGATACTGATAAAATATAGATCTACTGTATTTAAGGTGAAGATCAGGGATGAGAGCCATGTAAGCATCGAGTTTGATTCTGTGATGAGGATAGATGCAACAAGTCACGTCTCTGAAAAATGCTGAACGCTGCCACAAAATGCCTGATTGAAAGGTCTTTAGAAAAACGAGGCTCAGATGATTTGAGAATGGCAGAAAAGTTGTAAGTTGATGTGATGTGTTGATAGACTTCAGGGGAAGGTAAAACAATAAACAGAACGTTAATACAATGCCTCTGAAGGATTTATGAGCACAGCCTCAGTGAAACGTTTGAGTGCATGGCCATGTAAGCTATACCTGATTAGGGAAGGGAGGAAGAAGCAATGGAAAAGCTTGTGAGCAGACTAGAATTATGAAAAAGAGAGGGATGAGTCATGAATGGCTACGTCTTACCTAGAGATATACCCATTCACTCTTGCTAATGCCAGAATGGGCATTAGCCAGTGAGGTGGCTGGGAGCAGAGAGGTGTGGAAGTGAGAGGGGGTGTTGATGTGGCACTGCCGGCAGTAACGCACTCTTACATTGGAACTGAGTCAGTGGTTATAGAGCGCTGGAGAGTGTCCATGGAGGCGACAAGGGTAGAGGAGAGGGGATGAACATGGGTGGAAGGAAGGAAGACCGATGACATGTAGAGGGGACGGCAGCCCTGAAGGTGGAGGTCAGAGTTGCGGCAGATGATGTGGGATGATGGCTTTGAGCTGGAGGCGATGAAGGCCTCGGTGAGGCAGGAGCAGGAGTCTGGGTGGAGGAGGGACAGGCCCTGAGGGGATTGGAAGGGGGAGCGGAGGATTCACGGGTCCGCTTACCACTGATGATAGCTGGAGGAAGCGGAGATGATGGAGAAGGAGACGGTGAGGAATTCACCTCACCGTACGGCAGCAGAGCAGCAAGTGAGGCAACATGTGATGAACCAAGGCTGGATCTCTGAGTTATTCCTTGGATCTAAATTTCATACTCACTTAGGAGCAAATGGGATCATTAAGTTTGTTTTACTCCAGGTGCCATAAAAGTTTGGAATTTATGTAACTCAAAGCATTTTTCATTGTTGTAAAGTGTTGTAATGTGTCTTATGTTCCCAGTCACCCAGGTGAAGGAGTGATCCAGCTCATTACTGTGGCCCGGTCCAGCAGTTTAGGGATTACGATTGGAGGAGGCTCCAACAGGCCCGACGGCCCTGCTGTGTTCATCCAGGAAGTGCTGTCTGGAGGAGACTGTCACAGGGTGAGACATGGAAATGACTGCCGCAAATACATCACCACTGATCTCCACATGAAATAAAAATAAATAAACAGAAAAACTTATATTTTGTTGTGATTTCAGAAAGTGAAACTTATATTGATTCATTACAAAAAGAGTGAAACATTCAATGTTTTCTGCTAATGGCCATCTCTGTCTTATGTCAGACATATTGTCAGACAATATGTCATCATACATGTTTAGCAGCACATACACAACTCTGAAACTGCAAAGAATACTGTGTTTTAAAATTATTTGTCTTCTCTAAAAAAAACAATAGAAACATCAAGTGTTTTCTACAGTTATTCTGTTCTTTTCAATAACTGCCTTATCCTTACATTTAAACTTTGATAAAAAATTATACCAAGACTAATAACAGAGACAGAGCAGTAGGGGTAGACATTTATTGTATCGCTTATATTTCTTGTGATAAATTTCTTCTCATAATAAGAATTTTAGATTTATCACTGTCACGATAAATTCCAGTTAAAAATATGTGAAAATATTACTATTTTCTTGTTAAATGAGAGCCTTAATAAATATCAAAACATTTGAAAATATGATAAAATCCAATTACTGTGTGCCGCTTAGTGACACAAATCACACTTCCTTATGTGACCAGTGTCCTAAAGAAGACAAACTTGTGTTTGTGGAGCTATGATTGTCTTGCCATGCAGTCACAGCTACGGAGTTACCAAAAAAAATTATAAATGGTACTAGATAATATTGTGATAAAAAGTTTAGTCCATATCACCCACCCCTATAGAACAGAACTTCCCTCAAATGACATCACTAGCAGTTAGCTTCCTGTGATAGCTTCTCATGGTTGGAGCTTACTTTACTTTTGGTTTAGTTCCCTAGTTTTAGTCACAGTCAAAACTTTGCTTCTACAAACTGACATCTTGCTACTTGAGGAAACTGATACATTGAGCAAGATATGCCAACTCCATGCATTGAGCCTTGACTTTGGAACCATGACAGCAGCTGGGTGAAGCAGGACTGAGATGGATGCGTCGCAGCCATGAGGGAGCTTTTTCTGTGCAAAGATTTTTTTTTTCCACCATTGCAGATGGAAGAGACACTCAGGGAGTACAGGAGAGGGAAGATGGAGTGCAGGTGCAGACCTCTGCAGCTATTGCCTCAGATTAGTGTAAACTCTGCTGAGCAACGCCCAGGTGAAAGACTGCTGATTCTGACCCTCCACTCTGGCCAAACCCATCACTCATCCAGCCTGAGATCACAGGGCTTCTTCACTATGAATAGTGATTTGTACTAATAATGTACCAGTAAGTGTTACTGAACCATAGCCACATTCATAAAAGAAAATACTTGAAATGTGTTTAATTTATCCCTAAAGCCCTGGTAGGCTCCGCCCACACAGAAATCAAATCAGGTGTTTTGTCGTTTGTCCTTTGAGTTAAGTTTTCAGTAAGATAAAATGATTTTTTTTTCACTCAAGAGTTTCTAAATGTAAACTACAGACTTGAAGTTAGTGGAAGGAAGACTCCAACACCCGACTTTCCTGTCAGGGTTTATTTGTGAAGGAAAGTTTAATCAGCCCCAGAGATTCGACCTCTCAGATAATTCATGCCTCGGTCTCAGGCTTTAATGAGCTCATTATGACTGCGGCTCATTCAAAATTAGGATTAGGGAAAGCCTGCTGATGCAAATTGCTGTGCTTTGTAAACATCAGACTCTTAAATTTTGTTATAACAAAAAGGTGCCAAAGGCTGAAAACGAGTCGACTGAAATGAACTCTGGCAGCAAACTGTACCAGCTGAACCACTAAGCTGTTTCAACCTGCTGTGTCCTCAGCATGGGTTGTAAATAAAACACATCAGATATATTTGTAATACAAAAAAAAGTGACAAGAGGGAACATATTGTCTCACTAAATAAAGCTTTTCTAAATGTTGTTTTATTTCTTCTATATATGAGCATTAGTGGCACAGAATGTGAGTTTGAGGCAAAATGCAAACAGGACAAACGGACTTTAAAGAGATACAAGGGAAAAATATAGTTAAAGGAAAAGCAAAGACTCCTAAAAAAAGAACAAATAAACAAGAATAAACTAAGTGGAAAACAACAGCGTGAACGGGGTGAAGCATAAATAACAGTACAAAGACAGAAAAATCCCCAAAACCCCATCAGGTTTTAACGATAACATTAAGAGGTGAAACTCAGGATCTCCTCCCACATCCAGGAATCCTCCTTATTTCTTAAACTACAATGGCAAACATGTTTACATTTTCCACATTTTGACATGCTACAACCACAAACTGCAAAATGTTATTCTGACTTTATGTAACAGACCAACAAAGTAGCACATAATGACAGATTTTTAGTTTTGTGGCTCGTAATTGGCTGATTGTGACTCCATGAGTTTTTAATATTTAACTTTTTCACAATGTCCACATTTTCTCGTTAGCCATAATTATCTTAATTACAAGTCATAAATATATATTTGAAATATTTCCCTCTATGCACATTGAATCTGTATAATATTTGCGTTTCAGTTATTTAAAAACCTTTTCTTTTCAAGATGTATCACTATTGCCACCAGTAGTAAAATCGTAACCATGGCAGCGGGGCTCACATTGCAGGAGCCCTTCTGCGTCCTCAAACCTCCTGACCCCTGCAGAGTCGGGTCTTGTTGCTCTGACTCTAAAGAACATGGCAGATCATTAAAGGAAGACTCCACTGTCAAACTTTACTTATCTCTGGATCTCAGAATTGTTCCCCACATTTAAAGCAGACATCCCATAATAAAGAGCAGTGACTGGTCCTACGACTTGAAGCAATCCCAGGCACTCTCAGGATTTGCACATATCACCCCTTTTCTGCAGCCTCCTCTGCTTCTCTCATGTTAATCCCATCCTCCTCGCCTCTCTGTCCACCCACTCTGTCAAATGTGGGCAACATGACAAGCAAGAGGGAGGAGAATAAAGGAGAAGAGAGAGAGAGAGAAAGATAGAGAGTGTGTACAGGGATCTGTGCTTGTGTGTATATGTGCGTTAAAAAAGCTGTTTCTTTTTTAGATGTATGAATATGAGTTTTTTTTTTTTGGGGATGGGGGGGATTCAAGACACAAAGAGGATCGGAATTAGTTTTTAAAGCAGTGTTTACCTCCAAAAACATGTTCCCTTCAGTTAGGTGGAAATAAGGAGCATTTCTTGAGAATTGTTTTATTGCATTTTTGTGTCAAACAGTCTTAAGATGAGAACATTCACAGAAAAACTGAATGGATCAGGGACATCCACAGTCCCTCCATCATGGCCCTGACGCACCTTTAGGTTTGGGACCTGGCTTGTATTCAGAATATTTTTAGTTCAACTGAACAACTCAGAAATGGATCGTTTCCTGAACAGCCTCCTCTGAGGCGGCAGTCTGCTGTCTGCTTGGAGCAAGAGATGCAGAAAAGAACTGAAACGTAGTTATAAAGTGATTTCTCACCACAATATCAATGCAGTTTTTGCATCCTTGACACCTCAGAGATAAATTATCCTCACTGATGAAACAGAAGGTCTCTCATCATTTGATTCCTAAAAGAAAAATAAGATTTATTGTTTATTTTATATTTTTGCTAAGGCTCCACTGATTAATTGGCCCCAATTTCCTTAATTTTGGATGATCGGCCGATACATGTGAAGCCGATCTTATCTTCCTGAGCAAAGATCTTAAAATCCACATCTGTCCTTCTGCTCTCCTCTTAGAGGTTTGACTGACTAACTGACCCACCAGGCCGTGTCTAAATGTTTCCAGTTAACAACAGTCACCTCACTGTTGCCAACTCAATTTGCTACAGTTAGTAACATTTCAGACAAAAAAGATCGGTATCGGCCAAAACTGGAATCCAGAAGTCAGGCTTTTTAAAGATGGTAATCGATGATCGGCCAGAAAACTGCAATCGGTGTTGCCCTAATTTTTGCCTTACAATTTTGCATGCTCAGGATGAGCAACACAGTTATTGATAATTCAACACAACTCTGCTGAGGAGGTACTGATCAGTCTGATGCCGATTTAACCAGAAAGCTTTGAAAGCTTTTTCTTTTTCTTTTTCTTTTCTTCCCCCCTTTTACTGAAAGCAGATGTCACGACACATTTTTGAATGGGGAAAATCTCCTAAGCTTCGTTTGTTTTGATCCTCCAGTCATAGTGCTGCAGAGATTTGGATTTCTGGATTTCTTTCACAGCATTTTTTTTCCCCATCTGACCTACAAATTCAAAATCTTCCATCTCCAGCTGGACAGGCCAAAACAAATCAAAGCTGCACGTCAACAGTCATCTATGAAGTCCCTTAAACTCAAGCAGCACTTTTTCCTGAGAACAAGACAGAGCTACGATTGGGTTTCTTCCCTGATGAGAGCCAGCGTCTCATGACATGAGACTGTCTGTGTGATAAGTCAGCAGAAAGATCATGAAATGATGCATTTATTTAAACTGTAGTCATCCTGTTGTGGTGTGATCATCTTTTTTACTATGAATGTTTACTGGAGTCTGAACTTTAGAGTGCAGCTGTGTAACTCTAAGTGTGTAACAAGTTACTGTCTAAAACAACTTTAGTTAAAGAAACACTAAACCATTCGGTAAATAAATTCTTCAGATGACATTACTCTGTACCCTCTGACAGGGTTCTAGGTTGTTCTGTATTTCTGAACATTCCTCACATCCTTTGGACGTTTTCACATTTTGCTGCATTACATACACAAACTTTAATATATTTCCTTTTGTGCCAGATCAACACACAGTAGCACATAGAGCCATTTTATAGCTCAGTCAAGTAGCTTTGTTACTTTCAGTTGCTATAAAAATGCTGTATATGTCAAATGCAACTTAGAGATTTGACTTTGCGTTGCAGCTGTATCTGTGACCTTGAAATTGGCATCTGCCTCTGTTTCACATCTGCTTACACACAAAAAGTCTGTACTGTAGCTTTCACACAAAAATCTTTAGTTTATTTATCAGATAAGAATGAAAAATACTTCAAGAATTTTAGTTTAACCTTTTTTCATTCCTGAATTTAAAAAAAATAAATAAATAAAATAAATAAATAAATAATTTTCCACAAGGGTTTTCAAGTGGATGATTTTCGCCCTTTTCACAAAACGCTTGGACACCTCTGGTTTACATCACAGTATATTTGTGGGTTAGAGTGGTCTAGTCAAAGTTCAGATCTAAATCCACTGCATTTAATTTGAACATTTTCCTTCAGGTTCACAAATATACATTCCTTTGTGTTGTTCTGGTACATAAAATTTACTGTACCAGAATTTTATGTACAGTGAAACATAAAATTCACTTCAGATGACCGAGTTCAGACAAGTTCAGTTCAGTTTGATTTAAATGATTTTTGGGTCTTTTAAAAAGATAAAGAACAAAATGAATTCAAGACTTACTGAAAAATGAGAATGGCCACATATGGTCGATTTACGTTTTCTTAACATGACAACTTAATAAATGTAACACATTTTCTTGGATTTAATTACTTTTGACCAGTTAAGGCAGTGCATTTTAGTCGACTCACTTCTTTTCTTTTCCAGTGAAGTTTAACTCTAATCAGAAACTGCCGTTTCCCTAAATAGAATAAATCTGAGATAATCTACACACTCAAGATCTCCCAGATCCAAATGAATTAAAGTACAAACATACTCAACAATAACAGAGGAAGACACAGGAACACCTACATGTTAGTTCTAGCATGTATGCTCTGTAGCATCCTGCAGGGCCAGTGCAGGCACTGCTAAAAGAATGAGAGGAAATCTATTTGAACAGAATCAGCCGTCAAAATAAAAGAGCTTATAAATATCCACCAACCCCACTGGATTTAAAGCGTCTTTCTCTTTGTGCAGGATGGCCGCCTGAGGCCGGGAGATCAGCTCATTGCCATCAACAAGGAGTCTTTGATTGGTGTAACTCATGAGGAGGCAAAAGGCATGCTGAACAAAGTGAAATACAGGTGGGTTTGGACAACATTTTGTCCAAAAATAAGGAAGCCTTGCAGTAACTGCAGCTGGTAATCACATAAATGGAGGTCAAAGTATTCTCAAAGTAGACATGCAGTTATGTATAGATTAAAATGCAGCTGTCTGTGCCTTTATGCTGATGATGTTTGCTTTTATGTTTGCAGTGACCTCCTTTTAAAACTTCTTCTAACTTTTTTTTTTTTCCATCTCCAGCCAAGACAACACGGTGGAAATCGCCTTCATCCCAGGAAAAGGTCTTTTTCCCAGCAGCACATCGCTCCACAACGGAGTCCAGCGAGCCGCCGGCAACAGCTACAACGCTGGACGCCTAAAAGTTCACATCAGGTCACCTGAGGTCAGCTCCACATGTCGCTGTTCTGTCAGGGTGTTGCCACATAACGCTGTGTTTATTACGTATGTAAAAGAAGAAATGTTTTTCAGTGAAACAAAATAGAAATTCTAGAATCAGATTTTTAGGAATGATCAGACATTTTCGGAAATTATAGGACATAAACGTGGACAGCTTGAAAATATTTTCTGATTCTCTTTCCACTGATACAGCAATGAGCTCCTGATGTTCAGGGCTGCTAGAATAGGGCTTTTTAATCATGTCTAAGGCATTGCTCTCAAAGGCACTAATGTCTTTTTACGATTCATCGCTATAGTGGTTCCATTTCAGTGTTTTTTGTTTGGTTGTTTTGGTGCAGATCTGTGCAGAGGAGCCAGCTCTAGTGTCTTCACCGTCTCCAGACATCTGTCCTCCAGATATTCATATTTCAGGTACAACTGAAGCAACATTTATTTTCAGTTTTTCACTGCTTTACTTATCGTCACCTTCCTAAAATAATGGCATAAGTCTTTTTTTTTTTTTTTTTTTGTTTGTTTGTTTTTTTGTTGAAAGATGTTTTTGGCAAAAAGAAAGAAAGCCCTTTTAGGGATTTTAGGAATGTGTTGTTATGGTAACAACTGCAATATCCTTCAAACTGGACAGTTATACATCTTATTTCAACCCTATGAGGTATCCTCAGTCTGTTTGTTTTGGGGCAAGATGGTGGGGATGGTGATGTTACAACCTGTATTATCTCATAAATGAAAGCTGCACAAATGATTGTATTAACAGTACAAAGCAGCACAAACAAAGCACTAAAAATGTACCTCACTTTGGTTTGTTTTGGAGATAGAAGGGGAGATGATGGCCTCTGGATGACCCTAAAAAATACTTTTTAACATCTCAGAAACCAAAGCAGCACAAAAGAAAATTTTGACGGCACAAACGGAGCACTAACCACTCAGTCTATTTGCTGGAATTTTTCTCGTGGGTGGGGTGTCAAGTGAAGCTGACACCCCACCCACCTACCAAAGCACCGCTTGGGTAAAGAGGCAGTGCTTTGGTCCTCAAACGTGCATGAAAGAATCAAAGCAACACTCCAGGTGCGTCTGATGAGGGAGGGGCATTATAACATGATATGAAGCTCAAAAAAATCAATTTTGCTTAATTAATACACTCTTTAACAAAGAAAGTGTGCACCCTTTGCCAAATCTGAGTTATGGTTTCCGAATTTGAATTAATATGATTTACATCAACATTTAATTTCCCATTGGGATCAACAAAGAATTTTTGAATTTGAATTCATTTCAAAGCCCCTGCAAGCAGATGGTTATTAGATTAACTGTCTGATCTGAGCATAAAAACATTTGTTCCCACACACAGATGCTGGATTAGACTGAATAGAGAGATTTGTGTTTAAATTAAACTGCATCACAGTGGGGGGCCTTAAACTAATCAATGATGAGGCAATAAAAAGTGCATAGAAATAGAATATGATTAAACATTGCTCGTAAAAGTACTTTTTACTAGAGATTTAAAAGAGGAAGAATTAAGATGCAAGCTGTGTACATGTTACCATGCTCAGAGGCAACAGTTAATTAATCAGATACAGCAGCATAATTAATATAATTATCTCTTATTAAGGAGAATGAAAGCGGAAGTTAACAGCCATTATTACATGAATGCATATTGAGTATAGTTCAATCGATCAGTATGTAAACAAACGAAATGTACCAGATCAGAGCGGGAAGCATCAGTTCCGGTGAGGGATTTCTAGTCATGTGCTTGTGCTGTAATTGGATTATGTTTCACAAACACAAATATTCAGTAGGATTTATGGTACACTGCCCTAAAAACAGATAGACAGATCCCATGCAGAGTGGGCAATGTTGTGCGCAATCACATTCAAACATTTTCATACATACTGCCATTTTTTTTCTTTAACTTAATAAATATAGTAATGTCAGGGGTAAAACTACATGTAACTTTAACTTACCCATCAGTCTGTGTTTTTTTCACCTGACATTTGAACTAAAGAAAAAAAATCTAAACATTACAGCTCCAACCAATGAAAAGTTTGAAAATGGTTTCTGATAAATGTTTACTTGTTTACCATGTAATTTCCATACCACACTACACCATACATATCATATCATATAGTTTGATATGGTACTATAACATACCATGCCATGCAATGCCAAGTAATATAATACCCTGTTCTTTAGATAAGATTTAAACCAGTCAAGTATTGTACCAGAGTCCGACCCAAGTCTCCAATCTCTTCAATAATATGCCATGGTTAACAGTGTCAGATGCTGCGCTGAGGTCCAACACAACCAGCACTGTGGTTCTCCCTCAGTCTGTATTTATGTAGATGTCGTTGAACGCTTTGGTGAGGTTAGTCTCAGTTCTGTGTTGAGCACAGGTGGGCGGATCAATACAAAATATTGAAATGATCGATACAAATTCATTATCAGTATTGGATCAATGCGTGCTGAGATTGATACCTTAGTTTCAGATTCCCTCTGAAGGTGGCGTGGTTGTTGTTTATATTTCTGGATTTTATTTGCAATACTGTATATAATTTAAGAGCACCACTCAGGCCTGCACAACCTATGTCAAGAACCAGCTGTAAATATGCAGTATGTTGCCATATGATAAACTCTGACTGCAGTAAGGAATTTATATTAAACAAGATCTTTTGGGACAGGAGCGAAGAATTTTAATAGGAGAAAATGTGCTTCTTAATTAAAAATAATTAAAATATTTGCCACAGAGCAGAAGCTTGAGTGTGAAGTGTGTGGCCTATGGTCTCTGGCTGGAAGCCATCCAACAGCTTGCTCCAATCCTATTGCCTGGGATTACCCCAGCCAAGGTTATATCCTAAGTGCATTGTCCACTTAACACCCTTGCAGCCTCTTATTGGAGGAGCTGAGACAGATGTCACCAGGTGATCCCACATGGCTACTACGGGATTTCCCTGCTCTGTCTTAGCTTTGAGGTTTTCAGACTTATTACTCAGTTCAGTGGAAAACACTGATGTGATCTACATTCCTTCTCAGTATGATCATTTCTGCAAAGCTAACTAGGAATTCAACAATTCATTTTTTTCACTTTCAGTACCAATGCAGACATCTGAGCTTTAGTATCGGCGGATGCCGATCCGATACAGAAAACAGTGCTGAATTGACAAAACATTTCTTTTGTACCTATATTTTTTCACATATAGGATCATTAATTTACTGAATTACAAATGTATTTGATAATGTGCATCAGTGCAGCACGCTTAAACACACCAATAGATTCACAAGCTTGGTCAAACATGTAAAAAACCTTTCAAATGATTTAGAAAGTGCAACTAGAAATTCTACATATAATGTAAAATAATAAAGGATGAAGCTGCTCAAACCACTCAGCACAGAATTACTCTGAATAGATCTGCCCTTATCGATCGGGCACATCATCACTCTAACTTTTTTTAAATAATGGGCCCTGTAAACATTAAAATCACATACACATTAGTTACACATGCATAAAAATGTAAGTCGTTCATGTTCACCAAGAATATGAAAAATGTAAGTGGAAGCTAATGGGAATTTAAGAACTAAACCTTGAGGTACACCTCAACCAAACTACTCTAATAATTAATGCTCTACTGTACTTTATATATATGTAATTAATAGCTGTACTAAGAGAACAGCTATTATTTGTTCTGTTCCAAAAGATTTTAGGCCTTTAAATTAATATATTTGTTCACAAAAATGTTTTCAGATATACAAACTTTTGTATTTCTTCACTATTGTGACATTGGATATGTGTTCAGTTAGTCTCTAAACCTTGAGTAACAAACCATACATATCACCAGACTTTGTTGAGCTTATAGACTCGGGTCAAAACAGGGATCCTCTGAGTAGAGGGTAAAGTTTAAGTTGCCGATATAGCCAGCCTATCTCTCTCTCTCTCTCTCTCTCTCTCTCTCTCTCTCTCTCTCTCTTTCTCTCTCTCTCTCAGTGTTATTACTCTCATATTCAGCTTCACATATCTGGGACAAAGTCATCAAATTAATATTAGGCATTGGCCCTTTGCCCTCCCTACTCATGTTGTTTTGCTCTCTCTCATCTGTATAATCATCCATCTTTCTTCTACTCCCCTCCTTTTAATCATCTGCTTTTATTCCACCCCCCCCCTCTCTCTCTCTCTCTCTCTCTCTAACACACACACACGCACACACACACACATGCACACATGCACACACACAGATGTCTATCACCACAGCCAGCTACCTCCCTGCTGATTTTGCAGATAATCCAATGATATTTTTCCTCCCATTGTTTACAAAGTGTCCCATGTCCTCACATACACTTTATTCTGCCTAAAAGCCACTAGCTCGTATATTTTTGTATGTGAATATTTTCATAACATGGAGACTGCTGTGTTATAGGCTCAGATCAACTATCTATTTTTAATTGATCTTCGTGTTTCTTTGTGCAGGTTCCACCAGCCAAAGGTCTCCAACAGGGACGAAACCCAGAATAACACTGGACCCATACATTCGCCTCAAATTGGACAAGTTAGACTTGGTGAGTGATGTCATCTGGTTAGAGGGTGTATTTGAGTTAAATAGAGATAAAAATCACTCATGAGTTTTACAAAAGTATTCACATCTCAACCTTTCCAACATTTTGTCAGATTATAACAAACCTTTTTGCGTGCTACTGGAACTTGATGTGATATGCCAACACAAAGTGATCCGTCTGTCCGTCCGTCCAATCAGTCCTTCAGTCTTGTGGGTGTGTTTGAGAGTGGGGTTCTAATGAGCCATATAGGTTCAGTCCATTTACTATTCACCAGTGGTCAACAAAGTACGGAGCTCCAGTACTTTAGTAAAAATATTGATACTCATCGTCAAATCTTACTCAACTACAAGTAAAAGTTTCTCGGTCAAATGTTTACTTCAGTTAAATTCCTGAAGTACTTACTTTTGAAAATACTTAAGTATTTAAATTGTATTTGCTAGTATCAGTACATCGTTGTATTGTTTTCTCAGTGCTTTTACAGAACCATGTAACTTGCTGAAACCATCTGATGATGTACTGACATGAAGTCTAACCCCACCTGCAAAAACTTCAGAATGAAAATGTAATAAACCAAATGACAGCTGTTTTATTTATGTTTGTATTTAAAATGTTCCAATCTCCCCAAAAATAAGAAAAAAAATAGGACAGGCCTTTTCCATATATATTCAGACTAAAAATATACTTAAGTACAATACTTAAGTATATAGTATAAATATATTACATTCTGTTGATGCAGAAACATTTCACATAGGCAGCCTTCTTTCAATACATTTTAACTTATTTTGACCGATGTAGTACTTTAGTGTCCCTCCAGCCCCAGAGCTGTCTTTATCTCATAATTGACATCTAATGCACACTGTCTCTCTCTCATTGCTTCCTGGGTTATATTTGCGCTGTTCTTTTTTCGGCTCTTTTTACCCCCTCAGCACATTCTCTCTCTCTCTCTGTCTCTCTCTCTCTCTCTCCTTCCTTTCTGCTGCCCTTCAGCAGCCCAACTCTAACTGATGAGTTCTGTTCTCTGCTTCTGTCTGCAGCTGTCTGCCGTCTGTACAGTTTATTACCAATATTTAGCTTTGATTTTAATGTTGCCCAGATGCTGCTCAGCTGTAGCCTAACCCTAATCTACCAATTCATTAGTGGGATTATAAAGAAAAGGAAGAGATTAAACACAGAATACAGGAAGAATTCTCTCTTGATCTAGTGGATCCTTTGCAAACTAACAAATAGCACATGGGTTATAGATTGCTGTGGTGGAAAGACACTATATTGGTGACAAAAATGACAGATTCATCACTGTTTGCAAAACTTATGTGGAATAATGCTGTTGAGATTCTCTGTTTCTACAATTGGTGTGTAAAGTAATGAAAATGCAAACCTGAAGTGGTTTTATAAACATACCTACAGAGAAGCACCAAAACGACATCTCTTTATTACATTTCCCTCTGCACCAAATACAATCCAATCTGGAAAAATGTTGATGTGAACTATTCTGAAAGTCTGTCTTAGGGTTGTGCGCAAAAAAACATCAATACACATAAGAATCCCGATTTTCATTTATTGCAATTTAGAATCGACTTGAAATGTCCCATAATCCACTTTAAACAAATATCAGTTTTTACTTAGCTTTGCTAATGTTAGCCTACGGTTTCCTCTTAAATGTTGCAGTGTCTTGTGTCACTTTAAGTTCAAAGTACTTCCTTTGTGCTTGTGTGTGAAAATGAAGGGATATCATTTAGGAAAATATGAAAGTTATTATGTTAATATTTCTGATTTAAATGTGTTTAATTTATAACAATTAAATTCCTAAAGAGGTTTTTGTTTTGTTTGACTTAAGCTAATTTACTTGAAAGGATTTACTCATTATTATGCTAGTTATTCCAGATGTTTGCATATTTGAACCTGTTTTGAAAATCCCAGCTCTAGAGGTTTATTCAACAGCACATGTCCATCATAAACAGAAACACCTGACAGCCACCTGCTATTGTTCCTGTCATGGAATATCCTTTATTCTTGTAACCAAAGATAAGAAAGCAGATTATTCCCAGATTTACTCAGCATATAAGCCTATGCTGTGTGTGTATTTTTGGTCTGTGTTTACTTTCCTGTCTCTCTGTCTCAGGCTTTGTCCTTTCTTGGATTGGACGTCAGTGAAGAGAAGAGGAAGACGCTGAGGCACAGCCTGACCCCTGACCCCCAAGGCACCGTGGCGTATGGAGGTGAGGCGCATGCACACTCTCACTCACACTGAAGTCAGCCATGCATGCATCCAGGCTCGTCAATGTGTGTGTTGGGATGCTGTCAGATCACCGTCCCTGTGTGACGTTACCATGCTGCTGATTGGCTGCGACATCGCTGTTCGGTGACACGCTGAGGAAGCATGATGTCCATTTGTGTCCAGGTGGTCAGTCAGAGGGAAATGTTCTTGTAGACTCTTGATGAATTTCCTGTATTGTATTAAAAATCCTAACTGCATTAGATGAACCATTTGAAAGAAGGTTTGATGTTTATTTTACATGTTGTTCAAAGTAGTCAAGCTGTTGTTTTCGTCAGTTTCTTTATCACTTATTTCCCATTTACTGATCTCCTAATTGCACTGACTGAACAAGTGGAAGTTGTGTTTTAACATGTTAGACCATGATTCTGAAGCTATTGGTTTATGTCAGTGAGCCGTACTGGTGCAGAGATATCAAACAGCTTTGTTAAGCACATTCATGTCTATATTTAAAAAAAATCAAACATTTTAATTCAGTTCAGCTGTTTTTCCGCTTCAGATCTGTATCAGGCAACACTAAACCTCTTAGGCAGATTTTTTCCCCCCACTAAGCATCTGAAATATTCCTCTTCCAATCCACTGTCCATGACTCAAGTGTGGCAATGTTGTTTCCAGAGAGTCAGTTCTAAGATAATGAAATTAAACCTCTTGTCAACATTTCCCTTGGAGATGTGAGCAGTGGTCTATGAAAGGGTTGGTTTTGTGTTAGAGATGAAGCTTTTTATTTTTGTAAAAATTGTTGTTGATATGATAAATTTCAAAACAATTTATTGAAAAGACACCAAGAACCCTTCACTAATGAGGTCACATATTTTATAAAGCTCTGTTTTTGCTGCTCCAGTCACTCTTGTGAAATTCCTCAATAGGATTTTTATCTGGGTAAATAAGGGTTTAATAATAAAAATAAAACCACATAAACTCACTTCAGTCTTGCATTTGTTAAAATTAAATACATATTGGATCATCCATAATTTGGTGTCCCTAGACCCGTCGAGAAGAGTCTGAATAGAAGAATCAGGGGCAAATAGATTAGACAGTCATCAGCATATAAACGGAAAAGAGTTCCATATTTCCTCAAGATAATTCCCAGCTATAAAAGATAAAAGGAAAAAAGAAGAATAGAGCCTTGTGGTACCCCTTCTAATTACAGGTACACTACTCTACCACTGAGCTAAAGGATCCTTCAAACCATAAATCATCTTCATTTATTTACAATATACCTATGAGTATTGTTTTCATTACGACCCAGTGTTGCATAGGTATGGTGGGTTCTGATCATCCGAAGACGGTCCAGTCTTGAAATCATTGAGCAGGACTGAACAAGCTGAAAACAGACCGATTCGTTTCATTTTTATCTGTCCATCTTTGATTTGCATGCTCTATGAAAAGAACACTGCAGTTTATGAGACACTGAATATTTCTGATGTTAAGCTATTTAATGTTTCTTCTGAAGCTAAAGTTTGGACACGTGTCAGAACTCAGGAGATGAATGTGTGAAACAGAATGAACATACATGTTCAAACTTCCCCCTGTTCTCTTGCTCTCTGTGTTTTCAGCCCCAATGCTTTCTATCTTTTTGGTCTTAGATTTTGTGGAAGCTTGTCGGAACAACTTCCAGGAGGACCTGGAGGACTTGGGATTAGGATCGGGCCCCTTCACCTTCTCCTACCATGAAGCGGCCAGTTTGATGGACACATCGGCGTTTCATTCACCGGTAAGTCTCTCTGAAGAGTCTTTCAGACCAGCAGCAATTCCAAAGATATGGGTAATAAGCTGGACCATAAGACAGAAGAACACATGGAGACGTTAATTCAGGGATCCTGTTCTCTGGTCCAACACGTCTGAATAAAATGACTGAATTGCCTCCTTAGTGATTTCTCAAGTTCTCCAGGGTTCTGCTAATAACCTCATTATTTGGCTCAAGTGTGCAGAAGCAGAAACACATCCAGGTTGCATCAAACCGGCCCTGTTTAGTTCACTTCGATTCGACTCCAGCTTGTTTGCCCTGAAGTCTGGTTTGTTTGTGAGGTGTGAATGAATAATTCAACTCTGATGCAGACCAAATAAGGAAACTCTGATTCAGTTGAAGTTAATTCTGGTGTGGTTTGAATGCATATGTGAACACCAAGCGAACCATGGACCGCTCCGGACTATGGGACAGTGCATCTTGGGTAAATACAGCCAAAAAAACGTCACATTATAGCTCTAGTGGGAAATGGCTCGAGATCTTTGCAAAAGACAAAAGAGAAATCCTCCAGCTTCTTAAACCTGACACCACTCCATTTGGTGAAGAAGGAAGTTGTACTCCATGTCTTCTTCAAAGGTTTTCATGTCGTTGTCTTCCATATTTCTTGGTTCGGCGCCCCCACAGGTGAGGTGGTGAACAGGTTTTCATAAGGGTTTGGTTGGTTTGACGCAGTGCCATGTGAAATGGAACAAATGTTGCAACTTTGGTCCACAATTGAAGCGAGTACCAGACTGTCTGCTGGGACTCCAGCTCTTGAGGCCTGGACTTGGAAGATCCTTGTGTTAAAGTCTGGAGAACACACACTAGGAGTCACTGTTGAACACACACACAATGAACTGTCTCATGCTGTGTATGCTTGACTGTGTGTGCATCTGCAGACTTATGAATCAGAGTGCAGCTACAGCAGTGAGGAGATGGAGCAGTTCCAGACCGAGGTGAAGCAACTGCAGACCCAAATGAAGCAACTCAAGGTGAACTTCAAACCGTTAATGTTCCTTTGATAGAAGCATATGATCTGTCACCAGCTGCGCTGCTTGGTGACAGTAAATAGTTAATCAGTTAAATACATACACACCACAAGCTTTTGTCTTGTTTTGTCAAATTACAACCACAAACTTTAGTGTATTCTATAGGGATTTTCTACAGCCCACTGTTGGTAGGTAGAGAAGCCACTGTTTTTACCAAAAAGACAAGCATAAAAATCACAGATTCTTTAGGATCATCCTGAATGTTTTAGGTTTCCCTGCTAACACACACCTGACCTGTGTTTAACTTCACCTGGTAGCGTGCTGAGGAGGTAAGGTGATCGTTGAATCAGGTGGCCCATTAGGAGCGAGCTTTAGAACCACTGCATTACTTTGTGTTGGACTACGACACAAAGCCCCAATGAATCGTGTTGTGAAAGGTTTAGTTTTTCTGTAATTGAGCTCTTTCTGAGAAAAACTGACATTTTGAACTGAGAATTTACTTTCAAGTTCAAGTCTATTTGTGTAGAACACGTCAGCAACAAGGCAGTTCAACATCATAAAGTCACCAATTGTGAAACAGGCAATAAACATTACATTTTATCAAATGCCATCATCAAAGTCATCATTACACATCAAATATATTAACCAGGGTTCTATGTACTACTAATCATAAGCAGTTCTAAACTGGTGGTTTTTTTAGTCTAGATTTAAAGGAGCTCAGTGTTTCAGCTGTTTCGCAGTTTTCTGGAAGTTTGTTCCACATTTGTGGTGCATAGAACCTGAATGCTGCTTCTGTAACAACAGCATTTCTTTAATGTATTGTGGTGCTAAGCCGTTCAGTGGGTTATAAACTAACAGTATCTTAAAGTCTGTTCTTTCAGTGAAGGACTGTAGAACTGGGTGATGTTCTCCGTCTTGCTGGTTTTAGAACTCCAGCAGCAGCGTTCTGGATCAGCTGCAGCTGGAGGATTGATTTTTTAGTCAGACCTGTGAAGGAATTAATGCAACTAAAGATAAACGCCTGGATGAGTTTCTCTAAATCTAGTTAGACTTTAGTTCTCTAATCCTGGAAATGTTCCTCAGGTGACAGAAGGCCGACTTTGTAACTGTCTTTATGTGGCTCTGAATGTTCAGGTCAGGGTTCATCACTACACCCAGGTTGCAGACCTGATCTCTAGTTTCCGGCTGTAATAACTGAAGCTGTGTTGACTGAATCGTTCCTCTTTAGGTCCAAAGATAAAAACTTCAGTTTTGTTTCTGTTCAGCAAAGAAAGCCAAACATTTTATATCCTGGTTCATGGAGGAAAGAAGGGCATGATTGGACTGATTTGCTGTTTCTCTTGGCAGGTGATTCTGAAAGACACAGAACAGAGTAAAAAAAGCCTGGAGGAGGAGCTGCAGAAGACATCTGAGGTAAGAAGACACGGCATCTCCTGTGTTTAAATCTGATGGCATGCTCGAGCAGTTATTTATTAAATATGTCACAGAGCGTAATTTCTGACTAGTTACCGCTGATACATCAGAACATGAAAAGTGTAACTGCAACATATTGTGTTAATCTGTGCAGAAAGCCTGCCTCACTGTGGAGGAGAACACCCGCCTGAAGAGCCGCCTGCAGGCTGCTGAGGCCGAGGCGGTGCAGCGGCAGGCCACCAGCGCTGAGCAGGACTACGAGGAAGTCATCCAGCTGCTGGAGGCCGAGATCCGAGACCTGAAGAACCAGCTGGCCGCCAAGAGGCAAGCCTGTGGAGCAGGCGCTAAAGTGAGTCCAAATACTCGATCTACAGTCCTTTACTGTTGGGAGGAAGGAGAAAAACCAGCCGATTCTTACAGCTGTCTGCTAATCAAGGATAAATGGTGACCCAAAAATATAGAATAGAAAAAATAACACCTTATGACAAAATTAAAAATAAGCACATATAAATTTTATTTCTATGTGCACATATACAATGTCTAGCCAAAAGATAATAGTTGCCACCAAAAAGACAAAGGTCAAAGTCTAATGTTTTGTTGGACCGTCTTTAACTTTGATTATAGCAAACATTGTTTTGATCAGCATTTGGGATATGACAAGGTTTATTTACATCCAGTGTTGCATTCATTTTCCACCAAGATCTCTTTCTGATGATGGGAATGTTTTACAGCAAAGGAATCAGAGAAAAAATGGTCCACTGATGGAATACTCTGGTCGTTCAGTATCTTCAGTTGTTCAGTCCCAGTCAGTTGAATTCTCTACATGTTGTAATGTGGAAATGCTCTTACTTTCACCATTTATCGTAGCTCTGAGTTCTACTGATGTTCTTTTATTCTATTTGATGTCGCCAAACGGTTCAGTGATCACTGGAAATGGTCATTCAGAGGTTATGTTGGATTGGGGAAATCCATCCTAAGTCCAGTATCCACAGGCTGTACATTAAGAGCACAGAACAAGGCAGAGGTTTAGTGTGCATCACATCCACCATCCAAGATAGAATGTTGAAGCTCCAAGAATACATCGGGAAGATGGCCCTGATGATGAAGTGCAGACTAACAATGGAAACTGTCAGTTCCATGGATGGAAAACCCCTCCAATGCAGATAGCGACAGATAGCAGCTACCATTAGCTACAGAGGTTGAACTGAATGACTGAAATCAGGACTCAGGTTTGTGCTTATATTTTCTTTTTCCACAGAAATTATTGTCCTGATGTTCAAGAGTGTTAAAACGATACAGATTTGTCAAAAAATGTGCAAAATATATTTGTAGTGGTGCCAAAGCATCAACAGTGAATGTGTGGGAGGAGAGCTGGTGTTTTAAGCCAGAGGAGTTTTTATTCGGCATGTTAACCTGATTTGGCAACAACTGGTGCAATAAAATCAGCCAGGTGGCATTTCAACATGACATCAACAAATGTGGAAAAACACACGATTTTGCACTAACATCTCATTGTTTTCTGAGTTTCAGTCTCGTTAACCGCTTTTGAAATGCTCCGAGTTGACAGTGTGTTGCGTTTGTCAGGAGGAAGTGGTGGAGCTCAACAGGAAGCTGACCTTCATCGACTCCCAGCTGAGGAAGTCGGAGCTGAGCAGAAAACACCTGGAGATCTCCAACAAGAAGCTGCTGGGCTTCGCTCAGGTAGAGCTGCTGTCAGGCCTGATCGCCATTGCCATGGCAACCATCGAGTATAAACTGATCACATGACTGCTGTCACTGCCAGGTAGTACAGTAAAGAGACGACCAATACACAGAAAAGAGTCTTGGCCATCTTTACTGTAGTGCCTGCTCCTCAAAGAGTAATGGAGTCAGACTGCCCCCAAGTGGACACCAGTGGTATGGGAAGCTGCTGTGGTTTGAAAACTTAACCAAGTCTTACAGACAATGTGTGTATAGTGAGACTGCTTCACTTACTGTTCATGATTCCTAGAGGAGCCAACGTTAAAGATCCAGTTTGTTTAACAAAGCAAGTTATAATTCTGTCTGTTCTGGTGCTGGACCGTTCTGTTGGGCATCCTCAGTCATGAGCTCCATTATCTTTCTCAACAGAACGTGCACAAGGTGCTGACTAAGCCCAGCCTGTTGGGAGGGGATGATGGGTAAGAGACCCAGAATGTTGCGTTCAGGTCACCCTACAATCTCATGTCCCACTGTAACCAACCGTCGCCTCTGTTGTTCTGTGTGTTTCAGGAGCAACAGGTCGTCTCCAGCCACAGACAGTCCCGACACCCTGTCACCCCTTCCTGACCCTGCCATCCAGCTGGCTGTGGAGGCCAAAGAGCTGGTGGAGGGAGTGTGTTGCGTTTCTGCTAATAAAGGTACATGAAATAAAACACAATCTGTCCATCTTATTATTAGTCTAAATATTATAGATCTCATTGTTCATTTACACATGTAAGGTCCAAAACTATGAGAAATACGCGACGTACAGAAGAGAGACGGGTGCGAGTGCTTCTGCTTGGCATCGTACTTGGCACTATTTTTTATTTTTATTTTCCCATTTTCTTTCTCATGTTCCCTCCAACTTTCTGAACCCTCAGGCATTTTGAAAAACCCTGTTGTAGCCTATAGAACTATCCCAGCTTGTTCAGGGAAGCACAGTAAGGTCCCATTCAGTAAACCAGCATCTGTTCTGATCTATGTTTGGCCTGCAGGGTCAGATTCCATATCGGATGTCAACTCCCATCATGTGTGAGTGACAGAGAAGTGGAGGACTGAAGGAGGTCCTGCCCCGTCACCAAAGAAGCCCACAGAGCCCAAACCGACGACGACGTTCTTCACCAACTGACAGGACACGGACCCGCTGTTCCCCCGTCCAGCCAGTGCGGACCCCCCCAGTACAGCAAAGGGACAGATGGCATCTCTCATGAGACCCCTGCTTGCACCAGTTAGAGACTGCAGCCCAAGAACTGCCCGGCGTCTCAGCAGCAAACGTTGCTGTTCCTCCTGTGGTGGATGATGTTGAAGGCACTGCATGACCAAGTGCATAACACTGTAAACCTTGTTAATACTCCTCTGATGTATTTTGTAAAGTTATCCACTCACAGGCAGACTGAGCCCTCCTCCTCCCCGTACTGCATGTGAAGGAGAGCTACTTCCTGCTTAGGTGGGACTATCCAGAGCTGAGCAGTCCTCTGTCCATCATCCGCTCCATCCCGTTGCCCTGGGCTGCTTGCTCTGCCACAAACATCAACATAGGTACTGTTGAGAAAAAGTGTAGAAACGTGTTACCTCTCCTTGTGCTCTTTCTTGTTAAAAAGCCAGAAGGTGAAGGCTTCAGATTCTGGACCTGAGGGTGGAGTGTCATGTCCAGTTTGGTTTCACTGCAGTGGTTCATGTCGGCTCCAGCTGTGTGCTCTTCAGAGTGAACAGAAACCAGTCATGTCAAACTTTTGTTTTATTTCTGCCAACAGCTGCAAGCCTATTCATGGAGTGTGTTTTTGAACTGAACTGCATCTTCAGTGTGGCCTCATACTCTTTATTATATTTTATATTAAAGGGATAACTGAATCTTGGGCTTTGTGTGTGTTGTCTTTTTCCACAACAACAACAGGCTTCTGCCTTTTCCCACAGATTCTTCATTTTCTGTTGATCCAACTTGTGTGTTTTTCTTTTTTTTGTTGTTGTTGCTCTTGCTGGTGGGGACCTGTTGTCTAACGGACTAAAGGATTTACAGGCATGGAAAAATATTAAATAAGTTCTTTATTAAAGGGGAAGTATTATGTGTTTTCTAACCACATAGTGCCATTTTGTAGCTGAGTTACCTTCTGTTATTTATTGTTGGACTCTAAAGTCAAAAGTCATTTGATGATGAATCCTCTCATTATTTCCACATTGAATTTCTTGCGCAATCTGGTCAAATGCTGCAGTTCTTACATGCAACTTCTTTAGCATGACGTCGCTTAAAAGAGTGACCTTTTGTGTCTCCACATCTTGTGCAAGACTCGACAGACTGCTTGTTTTTCAGGCAGTTTGTTTTGTTTGGGCGTAGCGCCCCCTTGTGGCTTTGTGCAGACATGGTCAAGTTGAGCGTTAACGTCTTCCTAGATGTTAGTTTTCAATATTTCTTGTTACTGAAACCAACAAGAAATGCTTGGTCCAGTTTCCTGCCTTGAATGAAATCACTTCTTAACTTTATTTGATATTGTCATTGTGACACTAAACCACCTTTAACCCTAGCTCTACCCATTACCACAACAGGCCTAACCTTAAACCTCAGTTTAGCTCAATTTACAGCTAGTCATAAACCTAAACCCTAACCCTAAAAATAAAAACCTGCTCAATACTTCAGTGAAATGTCCAGGTCAGTATGGTGCCAAGGTTCTTGACACTCTAGACCAATGAGGCACTGGCTTTACATGACCACCACAGAGGAATTTGTTTGTATTTGACTGCCCCAACACACTGTTATTTCTAGTTCTTCCAAGGTTCAAATTACTGAAACTATACCTCCACTTAAAGACTGGACAGGTGGCACACTTACAGGTCAAATTATAGCAGCTTCACTCTGTAGACTACAGGTCCATCCTCTGTTCAGACTCCTTTACATGGGTGTGGTTGTTGCTTTTCTCTAAGAAAAAAAAGCTCCGTCATTACCAATGCATAACCTGTTTCAAAAATACACTCCCTAGGGCCACTCAATGACAAAATATGTGCATTTTTTACAAGCCAATGACACAAACATCGAACAATCCACAAGCCTGCTCTGTAAGATCCTTGTCAACAACAGAACACAGTGTTTACATTAGACGTATTAATTGCTATAAAACTTGCAAAACGTAGCGATTTATACAAAACATTGCGAAGCTTCATAGACTACACTTATATCTAGTGAGTAACTCAATCTAAAAGACTGTACCTTTCACAACAGGCTTCATCTTTGACAACAGGCACTATGGCAGCAGGTGGAGCAATGCCACCTTCTCCTCAAATGACCAGCCAGTCATGAAATGCCTGTAGTTACTCCCATTTGGTCAACAGCTGTAAGCATGTATGTTGGTCATTTTGTTTGACACTATTCTGGCTTTCATTGACTTCTTCCCAGACCTTATCTTCTCTCCTCCATATGCTTTTAACATTTTGTGTCTATATCACTGTGAACCAGGGTGGTCTATTGGGCCTGACATGGTTGGGCAAGCAAACCCTCACTATGTGTTTCTTAAGCTTTCTAGATTGAACCTGGTCTGATCAATGACTTCCACAGTCACAAACTGTTCCTGCTGCATAACAGAGCAGGAAGGATCTACAGATGCTTTATAGCCGGGATGTCCAGACATTCAAGAAAGGTTACTAGCTTTAAACTGTATGTAACGTAGGAAAATGCCTGTGTGTAAAGTTTGCCACTTTGGACAATATCAAATTAATACATAAATTTAATTGCAAATGTTAAACTAGGACTAAGGGTATATTTATTGTGCATGTGGTGGAAAAGTGGAAAATAGGACTGACTAAAATAAGACACTTTGGGAAATTATTTGTGTATATTTTTAAGTTAATATTAATGTCTCTGTAGAGTTTTTTTTGTTCCCTCAGTGCATCTTTTACGTCAGCATTTCCTGTGTTTCGCTTTTTCTCTCAAAAAGCAGAGACACAAACATCACAAGGATTGACAACACATCTGCTTATCAAATTAAGTTGTTTGGATATCAGTGAGTCGTAGATGTATTTGAATGTTCGCTCGTTTTAGAGCACCACATTCAAAATGGAGAATGAGATCATTTGTCTTTCAAAAGCAGGAAGGGCAGAGAGAAGGCAGGTCAGAAGGCAGGTGAGAAGGCATCTGACAGCATCAACAGGAACCTCAGAGAAACAGGCTTTATGTCTGAAGTCAAACTAAATCATTAATCCTGTAATTTAAAAACAATTTCAGATTCTACAATTAAAGGTGCACAACAGCATTAGCATATGAATACATCAGACAAACACAAAAACCAATAATACATAAGTCAATTAAATATATTTCTTTAAATTAGATGTTTTCATAAATGAGTGAAGGCCCTTCATTATGACTCAGGAGTTCCTCATATTGACAAAAACTTTAAAAGTAAAAGTATACTAGCATACCACAGATTACTGGTGTTATGCAATAATCCTTAAAATGTCATACAATAGATACTCTCCATAAGTAATGAATTGATAATAGGAAATTTTAAAAGAAGTACAGATCTTTTTTCATTCATTTATTTGGAATTTTTGTTAATTTGCAACTCAAAGTGCTCTTTAAATAAAGGCTGTAAGAGGCCATAATTTAATTCCTAATAGGTGAGTATTTTTCATAAAAATAATAAGAGGAGATGATGTCATCAGGCTTTCAGGGATTTTCAGGATTTTTGTAACAGGAAGCTCCTACAAATATATAGATTATAACCTTCAAACAGCTGCAGATATTCTAGTGTTTCTAAGAGATCATATGTTTTGCTAACAGCACGGTTAGTCAGGTGAAGATGAACTATTTGTTGCATTAAGGTTTTATGTAACAGAAGAAGTTCCTTCTCTCATTGCAGTCTCTGATACTAAAGGATGAGTTGCTGTTCTTCTCCAGGACTCCACATCTCACAGCCGGGCAGCTTGGTATGTTCTGGTACTGCACCGGTTCTCCACCCATCCAGAACCACTCATCACCAAGGTAACGCAGGCCGGTCCACACCTACCGACATGTAGCAGAGAGATCAACATAACAACAGGGTGAGTCGCTCAACAGCATCAGTGCAGAGTAAACAGCAGCTCACCTCCTCAGTGGCAGCGCTTTGGGCTCTCTCTCGTGCAAAGTCGTGGTCGTCGGTGGTGATCAGGGTTGCCAGGTCGTAGCTTAGCGCTCTGCTCAGAGACCTGCAGTGCTCTAATGCCTCGTCCCATGTTTTGTTTTCCTTCACCAGAACCAGTTTCTCTTCATAACATATGTAGTCGCGTTTAAACCCACAGAAGTCATCCTCCCACTTCTTGGTCAAAGACTTCATATAGCCACAGGATTGGTTTACATCGTGTTCTAGGAGAAAAAGTTAAATAATTAAAATTCTGCAAAACAAATTGTTTTGTTAATGTGAGTTGTCATATCAAGATGATACATATGTTTGCAAATTAAAATCTCTCGGTGTTTGATCATGATGGGCACCAGGCCCTCTCACGACCCTGCGAGGACAAAAGCATGTTCAGATAATAGATGGATGGGTGTTTGATCATCGGCAGTCAAAGAGGACAACATTGATTAAATTCAAACATCAAAGGAATGTCATAGTCTTTCCTTTTGGTTTTGGGAACAAAAGACAGACTGGTGGACTAAGTAGCTGCTGTGATGGCAGCAGATGTTGCTCGAAAACCTCTATGAACCTTTCCGCACTTTCACAGATGTGCAAGTTACCCATGCTTTCAGGAACAGAAAAATATTCTAGGTTGCTGTCAAATAATTGTCAAATAAAGGAAACTAGTGACAAAAATATTCCTCAAAAAAAAAAAAAAAAAAAAGATGCTGGGCTTTGCGCTACGTGCTGATTGCAATCCAGACAGTCCTTTTCGTCTTTGCTCCAGAGGACACCACACCCATGATTTTCACAAACAATTAGAAATTTGGAGCACAGGACACTTTTCTACTTTGCATCGGTCTGTCTCAGAGCAGCAGAGAGAGGCCAGTGGCATTTCTGGATGTTTTTGAAATATTGCTTTTGCTTTGCATGGTAGAGTTTTAACTTGTCCTTGTAGATGTAGTGTTGAACTGTCTTGACTGGCAATGGTTTTCTGAAGTCTTCAGAATGATTTTGGATTTTAACGCAGTATTGCCTGAGGGACCATGGTGGCCGGCATTCAGTGTTTGTTTCTGAATGTCGGAAACCAACACTGCTTAATCACAGAGATTTCTCCATATTCTGAGTCCATTGATGATATTATACACTGTAGACAACGAAATCCCCAAATTCCTTCCAATTGTACATAGAGACACATTGTTCATAATTTGTCGGACTATTTGCTCACACAGTTGTTCACAAAGTAGTGAACTTCGCCTAATCGTTACTTGTGAAAGACTGAGCCCTTCGGATATTCTCCCTTTATAACTAATCATGACACACACCTGTTTCCAGATAAGCTGTTCCCCTGTGGAATTCTCCACACAAATGTTCTTTTGAGTGTTTCTCAACTTTCCCGATGTTTTGTTGCCCCTGTCCGGAGTGTTTTTGAAATGTGTTGTAGGCATCAATTTCCAAATTTGTACATTAAACATCAAGTATTTGTAGTGGTAGGTGTAATTAAGAAAAATTGAATCTCCAAAACAAATTTGAAATGAACTGAGGTAAAATGTTTACAAAATGTAGATATTTTCCTCAGTTATTGACTCACCTCTAGACCACCAGTTTGAAAAAGTCGGCCTTTCGTCTCCAAAGGACCATTTCCATGGACTTCCATCCTTGTCTTGGTACAATCCAATCCAGGCACTGTCACTGAATCCAGCCAATGCCAGATTTTCTTCTTCATTTCTGATTGTGACCAGATCAAGGTGCTCCTCCCTGCAGCTGGACTGGGCTTCTCTCCAACTCTTTTTTTGATTGTGGTATATAACTTTCCATTCTCTTAGACCACAGATGTAGTGGAAGATGAGCAGCAGGAAGATGCAGACACATATCTTTCTTGTCATGTTTTTACCGAAGTTACCTGTGACAACATAAGTAAGTTTCGTTGAACATGCATTTGAACAGGGCCATCATAATCTGAATAGCGATTAACACTTCATACATCTGATGAAATATTCGACAGATTTAGACTTTGGTTCAGTCAAGATGAATAGAACCAAGTCAAGCTTCACATTTTGATGCTGCAGCTGCTTCAGGTTAAACCTTCTTGTCAGATGTTTCCATACCCTCAGCATTGACATGAAATTAGTTTTAATTTTGTAAATATGAATTTGAACCAGTTTCCTCAGAGATGGATCGATTAAACAACTTCAAAAACAAGACCGAGATACATATTATTTTCTAGCCAACAAAATGTCCAGATTAATATTACAGATAATATCAATATGTTATTATCATCATTAGATTTCAAACAGTTAAGTGATAGGAATGGCTGCATTAAATGAAACTGATTATAACTGAGGTTAAACACGATTCCTTAGCTGTAAATTTTATGGATCCCAGTAGTCAGAACAAACATGGAGAATCAGATTCAGTTTTAACACTCCTGTAATGTATAACAAATTCCCAGAAAACTGCAGAAATGTTGAAACATTTTTGAGTTCCTTTAAATCAAGACTAAAAAACAGTTTGCTTAGAGTTACCTTTGATTAATAACCAAAACATAAATTAATTCTCACTTTTCATTAGCTCTCTTTATCTTGTAATCTTTCTTTTTTTCTGTGTTGTGTTTATCATCTAAGCTCTTTGAACGGCCTTGTTGCTCATGTGTGCTATACAGAGAAACTTGACTTAAAAAAAATCCATACATCAGCACACCCAATCAGGTAAAATACACCAAATAGTTGAAAATACAAGAAAAGAAAAGACAAATAAGCTTGAAAAAGCATTTACAAGCCAGACGGTAAAATGTATTAATCCCAAAAATTAAATCCTTTTGTACTTACTGACTTTGAGGTGTTGAAGCAGGAAGACACTTTGCTCAGCTGGACTTCAAATAATATTAATTTTCTGTCAGACAACACAGAGCTTTTATATTCAGAGTGATCCACCTATCAGGATGAAGTCACCACCCTGTCTGCCATTTTCTCTGAGTTCTTATTTGCATCTTGTTGTTGGAACTTTTCTGCATACAACCTGTAAAAACAAAACAAGGCATGAACAACCGTAGAACTAGAAATAACTCGTTGGCCAGCGACTGCATTACCAAGGTCATGGCAAGACATCAGGTATTAAGGTACTCTACTGATCTAAATCTGAAGACCAGCAAACAGTTAAAAGTGTGTTAGTGTGATGTTAGCTGAGCTTTAAAATGCAAAAAAAAGAAAAGAAACAAGAGCAAAACAGTAAACAGTTTGCTACTTACCTACAATGACATCACATCATTTCTTTCCTGATAAAACAAAATTGAAGTTTAATTATAAACATTTTTTTGTCAAAGAATTGAATATTTAATAGGGATGTTTTGGTTATTCAGTATTTTATTGATATCACCAGATTTAACATTTTCTTAAATAGTAGCAAACAAATTAAAGAAAAACTGAAAGGAACAAGTGCTGTTCTTATTTTACTATTTCCTTTATTATGTGTTCAGTTCAGGTCTAAATCAGACTAGCTAATAAATAAAAGTCCTAATAAGATTCAAAGTTGTTGTTTTTTTAGACAGTGGAGGCTGCTGGTGGAGCGGTGGGACAGTCCAGATCAAAACGTCCATGTCAACAGAAGGATGGAGTGAAAAACAAAAGTTAAAAACAGGTAACAAGGAAGAGACTCAATCTGCAGATTTTTTTTGTATAAAAGCTTCAGAAGCAAATACATTTGTTAACAACTCCCCTTCCAGTCGTTAATGGGTGACAGGCGATGCACACATTGCTCATGTTATCAGTCCATCACTAGGCTACACACACTCGGTCAGATACACACACAAACATTCACACCCAAGTTGGAGTGATAACATGCAGGAAGAATATGTGCACAGAGAAAAGACAACCAGTCCTGGGTTTAATTAAACCTGACCTTGGACCGTTCTGCTGCTAGGCAACAGTTCAACCAACTGTGCAACCTTGCAGTCCTTGTTTGAATAAGGAAAATTATTCATATACTGAAACTTGGATCAAAACCAAAACATTTCAAATCTCAAAAACAAACGGGAAGTTACTGAACTAAAAGTTGACAACGTGAAAACGTCACTTCGTCTTACCACCAACATCCCAGTTCAAAAAAGTCGCAATTTCATCTCCACTGGACCACTTCCATGGACTCATGGTGTCGTCTTGGTACAGTCCGATCCAGCCTTGATATCCGCCCAAGGCTTGATTTTCTTCTTCATTTCTGATGATGATCAGATC
>NW_015113109.1:58105-62597 GCF_001443285.1 Poecilia latipinna | reverse complement strand
TTTATAGCCACATCTGATAATCAGTTTGGTTTTAAACCAAAACTTGGCACCGATATGTGCATTTTTGCTCTCAAGGAAATTTTAGATTTATACAAGAGACATAATACCACAATTTTTATGTGTTTTGTAGATACATCAAAAGCATTTGATCATGTTAATCATGACAAATTGTTTCATAAATTGCATGAGAGAGGAGTTCCGAAATATTTATTAAGAATATTATTGGAATATTAAGAATGTATTGGTATGCTCACCAGAATATGTCTGTGAAATGGGGAAACTCTGTATTATCTTCTTTTTATGTGGGTAATGGTGTGCGACAAGGCAGCATTTTATCGCCTTGCCTTTTTAATCTGTATATAGATGATTTATCTAAGCTGCTGAATCAATGTAGGACTGGCTGTCGGGTTGGTAATGGAACCATCAACCACCTGATGTACGCTGACGATCTTGTGATATTCTGTCCATATAATGCTGGTCTGCAGCAACTGTTAGGGATTTCCTCTCCGTACGGGTTACAGCATGACATTAAATATAATGCAAAAAAGAGCAACATCATGATTGTCAACAGCAAATAAGACACTAAATTATCTTTTCCTGACTTCACCCTGTCTGGCAGCATCCTCCAGGTCACTGATGAGGTCAGATATTTGGGATATTACATCACCACTGACCTGCCTGATGATAGAGACATTTACAGGCAGCGTTGTACTCAATATGTACAAGTTAATATACTTCTTCGGAGGTTCTCCATGTCCTCAGCATCTGTCAAAATTGGACTTTTTAAAGCATACTGTACTCCAATGTATACATCCCACCTGTGGCGGCGTTACAGGAAAAGCAGTATGAATAAACTTCAGGTCGCTTATAATGATGGCATGAGGATGCTGCTTAGGGTACCGCGATGGAGTAGTGCCAGTCAGATGTTTGTGAATGCCAACGTACCAACCTGTGCTGCTGTGCTTCGAAACATTATGCACAGATGTATGTGTAGATTAACTGACTGCAAACAGCATCATCAGACTTTGACCAATCCTGTTCAAAGCTCAGTGAGGTTGTTCTCCAGTTTGTGGAATCACTGGCGGATTAGTTTATATATTAGTGATTGATTATTTTATTATATATTTTTTATTTTTCTTCTTTTTATTGTTCTTGTTTTGTCTGTTTATGGACCATAATTGTGTCTAAATAAAGAGGATTGATTGATTGAATGAACAGTATGGAAGGTTTTATTTAAAGCACTACAATGCATCTGCTTTGAAACCAAGAATTAGTAGTAACACTATTATACTTTCATGAAGTGGCAGCACAGTTTAAACTCAACTTTAGGACAGGGAACACAAATTGACTCCAGGTTGGAGAGGATAGTGTGACTGTTCAGACTAGAATAAAGCAGCTTATTATTTCTACCATGTTCAGAACTGAAGGAAGCATCTGGATAAAAACCGGATAAATCCAGTTTCCCTCTATTAAAAGACTTTTCACAATACAATTGTTTCTAATTTCACAAACAAACCAAAACCTTTACCAACGGTTGTGGAAGTTTTGTATCATAACTAGTTTTGCATTCTTAACCAGGACTGAATTTTGGGAATTATTGCTTAATATTACTTAACATGCACACTGTCTGGTGAAGACTCTACTGCTTCCCATCAGTTTGCCCCAACTGCTGTTTGGTCACAAAAATAGATTTTTTTTTCCAGAGATCTAATCTATATAATTTGAGTTTTGCTCATTAGCAACTCAACAGATGTAAAAACATGTTTGAATTCTAGCTAATAATAGGATTTTGTAATATGAACAGATTTTACTACCACTGGTTACAGTGTAGTAAACAGTGACCCTTGTGTTCATATTTTGGTTAACCAGCCAGTGTTCCTGTGTCTGGTGGATCCACTGCATTTTAATATGTAAAATTCAACACAAACAGACAAAAATAACATTAAAGTAATAACTGATTAATTTTAATGCTTATTAAGTCAACATACAGGAAGCTTTCGCCTCTGTCTTTACATTGGTTTGGCGGACTTAGACAATTCAATTATTCAAAAATGATGAACAAGCACAACTTAATAATTCAGGTAGTTTTAAAGACTGGTGTGATGTGTAAAAGCAGCTTTAGGGTTAAATCTAAAATAGTTGATAAAAACACATGCTGCTCATTTTGTCACATTTTATGAGGATTTTTTTTCCTCCTGGATTCATTTGTCACAGTGATTTTACATCTAACTATGCAAGTTCACGTTGCTTATATGGTTAGATTCAACATGCAAAAAAACATTTTAAAAAACTCCTGCCTCCTCCTTAAAACAATTCCTGAACTTCTGATCTTCACACATAGAAGTGAAATGAGATCATCTCCAGACTGTAAACATGTCGATACTTACTTAGTGCTGGAGCAGCAGGGAGAAGTCACTGTAACTGTCTTCTCTTCGAGTAATGTCATTTTGCAGCCAGTGTGCTCGATAAAGAACTCCCACTGATCAATCACAGTGAAATGGAAATGAAATGAAGCCCGTCTGGATATGCAGAGTAAGTCAACCATCCTGGGATGTAATTAACTAAGTCACTAATCTGTCCTGGTCTGTGTGCCCTTCTCTGAGTTCTGCTTTGCATTTGCTCTTGATCTCTTCTCAGGAGCTTTTGCATAAAAAAACAATAAAGCACGAACCATCCGAGAACTTGGCCTCCTGACCGAAAGTCCCTCTGATTTACCAACAGGAACTTGTTTGCTTTTTACCCAACCATAGCCTCCCAGCTCAGAACTCAGAAATGGCAGTAAATGTTGCAAACTTCTTTCAGTTGATAATAGGACCAACGTTATACACCTTATCTGTGAAAAATCTATGTTCTCTGCTTTCTCCCAGGGTTCTCTAGAAACAACCAGTGAGTGGCAGGAGAGTTTCAGTGCTGTAAATCACAATCTCATATGGTGCTGCTCATCCTTTCTCCCGCTTGATTTGTGCCATGATTGTGTAGCATAGCACAGAGCTGTGAATGCTCAGTTTAGCTAGCATATCTACCAATGACGGCAGATAAACAGTTTCTTGTAATGATAAGCTGTTTCTACCCCATTCGCACATTTAGCAGTGAGTGAATGAGGTTGATTGACAGTGCTAAGACCCTCCTCCTGGTTCTGATTGGTTGTTTTGGTCAGAACGCTGCATTACTTTAACCAGTAATAGTAGTTCAGGAAGGAGATGGAGGAGATTGATTATTTTCACAGATTATCTGTCTCATAACAAACTGTCATGACATGGTGACAACTTTAACAAATATGGAGAAAACATTTTTTATTAAAGTTTCATACTGCAGCTTGAATAAAATGCAACTACATAGCATGTTGCTCATTGGGAGAGACATTTCAGTATCTAAAACTAATGGAAAAAATTTAAGCAATCTACTTGCATACTGTATGTGGACTGTTGGATGTTAAATTCATGAGCAATAAATATTGTGCTAGTATCAGTATTGTACCAAAGAAAGAAAGGCAGATGCAAGCCTTTAAAATTGTGATGCTTTTTATGGGTCAGACAGACTCAAAAAATTGTAAAAGCAGCTGTGCAGGGGGCCCAATCAAATTTTTTGTCAGGGGGCTCAAGATTTCTGGCAGCGCCCCTGGCTGTAGTTATTTTACAGCAGGTCAAATGTTGTCGAGAGCAGCTTTGAATATCCTACTCCAAGACAAACACTCAGACGTTCCTGCGGTTCACTGACAAACAAAACGTGAAATTTGCTAAACAGATACATGTTGCCACTGACACCACTACTACTCTCCAGTGTTAGTTTTTGTGTATTTGTGTGGAGATGCATGACGTAAGCCAGTGTTTTTCAACTTTTTTTGAGTCAAGGTACATTGTTTTAATTGAAAAAATCCCGAGGCACACCACCAACCAAAAATGTAAACAAAGATACTCTGTAGCCGCCTATATTACATATATAGTCATTCTTATCAAAGTGTCTTGAATAGGAATCAAATAAACACAAACATTTATTTTTATCATATTTTACATTTCTTATTTCAAATTGCACTTATCATGTCACTTAAAAAATACACCTGAACAGTGCCACAGCACTGTCATGTGTGATGCATGAATGTAATAACATTCATGCATATTAATGCATGAATGTTATTATGCAACTCATGCATGCATTCATGCATGCATGAGTTGCATGCACGAATGCATGCAACTCATGCATTCATGTGTGATGCATGAATGTAATAACATTCATGCATCACTAATTCTCTTGTTTTAATGTAAAATGCTCTGTACCTACTGCCATCTAGTGATAATAAAGTTACATGATTACGCCGCTAGTCACTACTACAGCAAAGACACTCAAAGATGGCGTTATTTGCAGATAATTAATTCGTTTTCAAAAAATCTTTTAAGACCAATTACCGTATTTTCCGGACTATGAGCGCACCATGCTATAAACCGCACCTTCAGTTTTTTTAAACCCCCCCGGGAAACTTACATACATCAGCCGC
>NW_015113109.1:38847-55239 GCF_001443285.1 Poecilia latipinna | reverse complement strand
AATGCATGAGTTGCATGCACGAATGCATGCAACTCATGCATTCATGTGTGATGCATGAATGTAATAACATTCATGCATCACTAATTCTCTTGTTTTAATGTAAAATGTTCTGTACCTACTGGCGTCTAGTGATAATAAAGTTACATGATCACGCCGCTAGTCACTACTACAGCAAAGACACTCGAAGATGGCATCATTTGCAGATAATTAATTCGTTTTCAAAAAAACCAATCACCGTATTTTCCAGACTATGAGCGCACCATGCACTGGGCTACAGGCCGCTGGTATCTCTGCCGCTCTCGGTTTTCCATAAGGACCCAGCAGAGGGCAGCAGAGGGCTGCATCCTAATAATGATATATTAAGGACGCAGTTCTCCGTCTCCAAATCCGGTTTTGTTCACGCTGAGTTTACGTGCACTGGCTCTATTTCCGTCCTGTACTGCCAGATCGACACTCCTCAGCTTAGAAGCTGTATCATACGAGTTTGAAAACATTTCTCCGTCGTGCCTGCTGCTAGCATGTGGTTGTTCTAAATGAAAATTAGCGCATTCTTCTTTGATTTCCAATTTTGACTTCCAATGATTCACTTCCTGCTAAAGAGCCCCCTGGTGGTTTAAGAAAAATCCACAGAAAAGCAGCATGTTCAAAGTGTAGGAAAAAAGTAGCAGCTTATAGTCCGGAAAATACGGGAGGTGAAATTGAATAATTTCCACGGCACACCTGACGATCACTCACGGTACACTAGTGTGCCGCAGCACAGTGGTTGAAAAACACTGACGTAAGCAACTCTGAATCACTATGTTCCAGGTCAAAAAAGGTTCTGATGAGAAAAATCCATAAAGGGAAAGTCCAGAACCATTAATCAGAACCATGAGAGGGTCCAAATCCTGTCAGTGAACAGACTAAGTTCCAGCAATAGTAACAAAATCTAGTCTTGATTAAATAAGTCTAGATTAATTTAAGACTAAGAAATCCTTAAATTAATTGTGCCAACATAATTTTCCATGTTGGCACAATCAAAGGCTTTTGGGGATGAAATGTTGCTTCAAATCAACACCCAAAAATGTTGGCACTGAAGCGCAACACATACCGTCTCAGAAACACTCCAGGCATTTACAACTCCAAACATGATGGCTGAGAGCCAAGTTAGGATGACTGGATCGACATAGTTGCTGGTAACAAATTTGGATAGTCAGACAACCACAGGATAGGAGCAACAATAGCTGCTGAATTCTTTTGAAGAGTTTTGGGTCTGATGAAATGACAGCAGGTGGCCAAGCATCAATTCACCTCTTCCTGACCAAACATTTCTTAAAGGGGCAGTACTTTATATTTTACAGCCACATAGTGTCATGTTACAACACAATAAAGTAACTATGTTACCTTCAGTTGTTATAAAAATGCTATATATACAAAATATAACTCGCAATTTAAAAGTCTTCAAATTGGGCCTCTGTCTCTTTAAGAATCTCCTGCTCTTTCTGACCACTCCACCTACAGCATGCCATCACTACAGCCTTTCTCCATTAAACCTTTAACAATGTCCTTAGGAACATTGCATTGAGACGTAGACCATGTGATGAGCTCAGCAGACTCTCATTTCGACCATGTGTTTGCTAATTGCTGCTGCCGCTAGTCTGAAGGAGAGGAGTGAGGGAGTCGTGGGGGAGGGCTGCTCTGTAATTTAGAAGCTAGGTTTACACACTGCAGCACCAGCGAGGAAAAGGTGTCACTTACTGAGAGCAAGCATTTAGGCACCCCCAAAATGGTGGCCATGGAGATGAAAGGTTTTCTCAAACATGTTTGAAAGAATCAAAGCAACACTCCAGGTATGTTTTAGATGACAGAATAATCTCCAGTCATCTAACAAGATGTAACGCTAAAGAAAGTAAGTCAGTGCTTTGTGAATTACTTTTAAGTTACTATATTACTATACTATATTACTATATTTTAAACTAACATGGTTTTCTTTATATGTTTATTAAGAAATTTAATTTTCTCATCATCTTTTGAATTCTTGAATAGTATTCCAGGATTTTTTTTGTCTTTGTTTTTCTTTGTTCCATTGGTTTGTGAACGTGTGAATAACTGAACAACTGATGTTGTGTGTACCAACTTGGGGATCTCTCTCTAATCAAACTCAATACAACATTTTTCAAAGAAACAAAACAAAACAAAACATTCTAATTTATTGAGTTAGTAGCTTTTGCAGTAACTGACAATTCCATCCATACAAATTAAGAAAATTTAAAGATTTCACTGTCTGTTTAAAGTTTTTAGATGATATTTGCACATTTACCTTGGTACTTGATTCATTCTTATGACTGATTTTTTTTTAAAGGAAACAAGTGATAAGTGCCCCTCTGGAGTCCTATAGGAGTCATTTTCTCATGAGAAAATAAGCACCATTTGGCAACTAACAGATTTTCAATGCAGGAAAATGTAAAGGTTATATAGACAGCCTTTACGCGTGCTCCTAGCTAGATTAAATAATTTAGATACAATGTTATTAGTTATAACTGAGGCAGTGGGTTTATTATAAACCTCTCAACCTCACACACTAGCTCCAGCTCCTTCCCCACCAGATAGGCGACATTCCACATCCCAAGAGCCAGCTTCTGCAACCGAGGATCAGATCGCCAGGGACCCCACCCTCGACCACCACCCATCCCACACTGCACCCGACCCGTTTGGGCCCTCTCACAGCTGGTGGACCCATGGGAGAGGGGACCTATGTCTCCTTTTCAGGCTGAGCCCGGCTGGGCTCCACGGGTAAAAGCCCGGCCACCAGGCGCTCGCCATCGTGCCCCACCTCCAGGCCTGGCTCCAGAGTGGGGCCCCGGTGACTCGTGTCCGGGCGAGGGAACACCAAATCCAACATTCACATTCATCAAAGGGGTCTTCAGGCTGCGCTTTGTCTGGTCCCTCACCTAGGATGTCTGCCTTGGGTGACCCTACCAGGGGCATAAAGCCCCAGACAACACAGCTCTATAGGATCATTGGGACACTCAAACCTCTCACCATTCAAGAGGCAATCATACCAATGTCTCCAAAGTACAGATGAGTATTTTACTGCACTATATTTAACGTTAGTCAACAGTGGAATAATTCAATTATTAGACTGATTCAAACGACAAATAAATTTATACATAAGCTTTCTTAAAACAGCCATCAAAGTACTGATGGGATCAGATACTGGTCCATGTGGGCTTATTTAACAAAAGTCTTAGTGCATCATTATAAGCCACCTTCAGTCTATGAAGACTGGCTTTTTTAAAATTGCACCACAAATGTGCAGCATACAGTGATGTACAATATGATCTAAATAAGTTCAGTTTCATCAGAACAGAATCCAAACTTATGAACAAGGATATTTGCCTGAGCATATATCATTCCAACCTGATGGTAAATGTCCTCATTATCAGACAGATGGTCTGTCAGCACATGACCAAGATATTTTACCTCCCCCGGAACATTAATCCGAGACTAATAGATGCTGTAGTCTCGAATTTATTAAGGCTGAAGTAATCATCAATATTTTTCTCAATATATTTCAGAAAGTTGGGCATTTGCAACCAGTGGGATTTTAATTGCCAAATAGGATTACGTCTAAACTAAACGAAGGGTGAAAATTTAAGCATGCATAGTGAGTGGTCAGAGATCAATATGTTTTGTAGGCACAACTCTTAATTCTGGCAACCAAAGAATTTGAAATTAAGAAGTAAGATATTATGTGACAAGATATTATGTGACAAGAATATTCTTTCTTTGTTGGATTCTGTATTCTCCATATTTCTCTTAAGTTTAGTTCAAACATAAAATGCTGTATAAGCCGTCTACTTTTAGGGTGGGACAAATCTAAACCTGCTGATCGGTCGATATTAGGATCTAAAGTACAGTTAAAATCTCCACCAAAGATCACATCACCATGGAAAGCTGTAATAGAGAGAAACAAATTATTGTAGAAATCAGGGTCTATTTCCTAATCTATATTAGGACAATACAGGTTAACCAAAATTAAGTTTTAGTTCATCAGTGAGGCTTGGATTATGATGAATCTCCCAGCAGGATCTATGTTAGCTATTTTTATACAAATAAGTAAAGATTTATGAATAAGAATTGCCCCCCCGCACCCCCAACCCCTCCAACATGTGGAGAAAATGAGCTTGAAAATACCTGACCTGGCCATCTTCTTCTTAGTCGTGCAACGTCATTTGTAAGTAAGTGTGTTTCTTGGATAAAAACCACCTTTGGATGGTATTGTTTAAGTCTATTGTAGAGAATAAAATCATTAATTTCTGGCTCGTTATATTCTCTTGTGCTCCCGGATTCAATGATTCCATACGTGGAAACAAAAGCCACACAGAGATTGATGGGTATTTTTCCTTTCGAACCTACATAAAAGAACCACAGACAACGTATATGAATTTTATGGCCAAGCTTTTGCAGAAGGAGAAGACTCCGCCAACTGCTCCTCCGAGCCGTTCACAGAGCGTTCTGGTCTGCTTCCGCGTGAGCCCCTGTTTTATTGTCAAAGAAAAACAGCCAAGGGGGCAGTCAGGAAACGCAATAGAGGTCGTAAAACTTCTAACCCAAACAACTAGCAACCCAGTTCCAGGTGTGATATCTGATCTACGGTCTGAGCCCGGTTCAAATCTCGGTCAACCTGTCAACAAGACAAAATACGACTGCACACAGGCAGTTCCTAAGTTAGGAGGTATTCTGGTTGATAAGAATTTAAGGTATGAGAAACACAGAGTTAACTGTTTCACATGAAGATGAACAGACAATCGTGACCTCCAGATCAGTTTATACACACATAAGGAAGAGAACACTTTAAACAGAAAATCACAACGATCTATAGACTGAATGTTGATTATCTATTGATTAACATTAGACTGAATATGAACTAAAGTAATAACAAAATGATAATACCAAAAAGTCTCTAACAGAGATGACAGTCAACGCTTCACCTCATACATTTCCAGAGTTTATTCTAACATTTAAAAGTATAAAATCACATTGACAACACAGACACTTCAAACACACTAAAGCAGACATTCATTTACCTGAGACAAATAGAAAAGAAGAAGAAAGAAAGAAAGGCAAAGACGTCTTTGGAGAGTTGCAAAAGCAAATCTAGTTTGTTCTTCATGTGCACAAACTTTTATAGTAAAGGCGTATTCTTCTCTTTAATTTATTCAAATAAGGTGTACCTTCGCTCATCCAACTAGGGACAGTCTCTGACCATCTTAAAAGTTAGAAACTCCCTACAATTTGTTTTCAAGATCAAACACCAGTTGTCACCGTTATCTAAACAAAGTGGAAGTGGAGCTTCTCCTCCACTGGCCTGAACTCAATCAGTGTGAAGCTGGAACTTCTCCTGATTCTTTCCCACACAGACAAAGGGCAGATCAAAAGATTTAGCAGGCAATCTGCTATAGCTGCAGGTAACCAAAAGATTAGTCCAAAAACTATATTTAAGCTATTTCAATCAAGACATGTTAAGTTTTAAAACAAGCATATTTTAAATGTATTTTCTTAACACTATTCATTACTGTTTTGAGGCCTCTTACATTCCAGGAGATCACATCAACAATGGACTCAGTACTCATTCACTTAAAACCCACATATCGGCTCTTTCTGTTTTTTGTCTCAAATGTAGGAACTTGCAACTTACAACTTGAAGAACCTTGAAAACACTGAACCTTTACAAACATAAAAGACGAGTGCTCCCAAAACTGGCAGGAGTTCCAGGCAACCAGACTTGCAAGCAAAATATAACATGCTTGCAAGTAAGAATGATGCACTTCATGCTCAGATCATGTCTCTTCGTGCAGAGCAAGAAAACACACAGCTGAAACATGAAGACATGAGAGCTGAAGTGCGTTGCCTGGAAATAGCCCGACCGACTGGTAATAATTTGTCACGAACAATAAAATTCAGTATTTAAGGCTTGAGGAAGTTTAAGTCACAATAATTAAGAGTTGACCCACATAGACCAACACCGAGGATGGAAATAAGAACGCTGCTTCCATTGCTGCTGCTGGTCTGCTCCGTCTCTGCAGCTCAACCTCAAGCGGAGTCTGAAAATGACATTCTTTCACATTTAAGGCAGACTGGGGGGCAGGTAGAACTGGACCAGCAGACCTGCACACAGGACATCAACGCCGTCCTGAGGGAGATGAGCGCCTGGTTGGCTGGACTGAAAGTGAAGGTTCAGCACCTACAGAGATAATGAAGGTTTGTTTACAATGAGAGTTCAAGCATTGGAAAGACTTCTTCTGATTAACTAAACACTCATATTGCACAACCATTTCAATTCTGTGTTTTATGTTTTATTTTCTATTCAAAGTAAACACGAAAGAGCTGGAATCACTGAACCAACGGTACCAAGGTACTGACTGATACAAGGTTTGGTATTAAGCTTACTTTGGATATATCACAAGTATTAACTAATAAAATATTGATGGAATAACTGGGAATAGTAAGTTACACATGTGACTGTATACAGTAAAAGCTAATCTTTCTCTTGATTCTGTCAATCTGGAGTCGACTGGTGAGAAAATAAAGCACATGATTTATGTTAATGCAATGACCGGACCTGATGTTTAATAAAGTAAAAAAGTAAAGATACAAATGCATACAACTCTAATGTTTAACTTTTTTTTTTACCTATTTGTGGTTGTAATGTACAGAAATTTGAAAAAGTAGAAGAAGTACTTTTTGTTCAGGTACCTGTATTGTTCTATGACAAAGGCTTGTTCCTATAGGCATATATTTTTGAAGAATCATAATGCTGTAATTTACAGTGGGAGACAATAGAATTCTTCCACCTAGTGGGCAAAATGTGTGGTGCACCTCTGTTCTGGAAGACATCCACAGCGTCTTGGAGATGGATGTGACGGAGGTGCAGGATCCGGGTTTGTGTAGATACAACATCCAGAAGGTATGAGAGGCCCTTACAGTTCAATTTCTAACACCTACAGTAGGTAGAACCTCGTATCATATAAGCAAATATTACATGGAAGCACCATGCCATGTCGTGGTCAGAGGTATTTCTTACTTTTGTCTGCTTCTGCATATCTGTTGCATTTGCTGAATTAGCGATCTCTGTGTTGTCAAAATGTTTTGTACTGTTTTTACACAAAAAGACATTTTGTGTAAAAAAAAACAAAATAAAAACATAAATGAAGTAAAGTTAGCTACTCTCAGAACAAAGGCAAAAAAAAGAGAGAAGGTAACAGGTCAGCATTTCATTTTATGCTTTCTGGATTGAAATGAAATGACGTCAGACTTGCGTAGCGTTTTTCAGGGTCAGTGCTGGTGAGTAGGGCACCAAAAGAATCAGGCTCAATCAGAAATTAATCACAATCATAATATGTGTGAGAATCTGTTACATGCAACAGATATTTGCACAGTGAAAGTAAGCAATGGAGAAACTTGGCATGAGCACAAAGCAAACGACTGATGAGGAGCTGTCCATGTACAAGTCAAAAACAGAAGTGAGTAAAAAGTGAGGAAAGTAGAAAGACAGTCTAAGGTCAGATATGTTGATCAGTGAGACGAAAGCTCAGGTTGAATTGAGAGAAAGGAAATTTATTCAAAAATCATTTTTATTTATAAATGCAACAACAAACCCGCATGAATTGTAAGGCTATGAAATTCAGAAAAAAAGACAAATTATCAAAAGATGTTCACTAAAAGTGCACAAGTACACATAAGCAATTGTGAACTTTTATAATTATTGGATAGACAAACTGAGGTTATACTAAATTGTAAGTAATTGGAAAAATTTCAAAGTACAATATAAAAAAGTGAAGAGCCATAGTCAGAAGAATATGGAGGATACAATGTTTCTGAAATTCACTTCATGTAAATATGTGAAAGAGCAAATGTAAAATTTTCGAGAGAACAGTTTCACATAATACAAATGTGAAACATAAATAAATCACCATCAGCAGCAGGGAGAAGTTTTCAAAGCTGATTGGTCGACATGCTAACTAGCCTTAACATTCTTGACAGGTTCCATTGTGAGAAACTGGCAGCAAGAATCCAAGCATGATTGACAGCGATAAAACCCTCCTCCTAGCTCAGACTGGTGGTTTCTGACAGGGCTGTGTATTTCTACAGATGGCAGTAAGGAAGCAGAGCAGCTCGACATGTATTTTTTCACACATTATCTGCTGCATAGTGTACTGTCATGACAAAGTGACAAATCTGTAAAAAGCAAATATTTTCTGAACCTTACCTACTACAGCTCTAAATAAGTCATTTAGGTGAATTGTGTTGGTTCCTTCCAGCTGGAGATTTGACATATGAAACGAAAACAATGAATAGAAAAGGGTCAAAAAATGATTCTTAATAGCTTATGCTAGTCTTCATATATGTTTGAATAGATTTAACCTTTAAAAGACTGTAGAGCTTGTAAAGTTCATAATTAGAATTGACAACAGGATTAATAAGGCAAAGAATTCAGCCTTATTAACTGTCTGTACATTTAAGGTTTTATGTAACAGAAGAAGTTCCTTCTCTCATTGCAGTCTCTGATGCCGAAGGATGAGTTGCTGTTCTTCTCCAGGACTCCACATCTCTCAGCCGGACAGCTTGGAATGTTCTGGTACTGCACCGGTTCTCCACCCACCCAGAACCACTCATCACCAAGGTAACGCAGGCCGGTCCACACCTACCGACATGTAGCAGGGAGGTCAACACAAACACTGACGATGAGTTGGTAAAGATCACCAGAGAGTAAACAGCAGCCCACCTCCTCAGTGGTTGCCAGTTGGATTATCTCTTGTGCAAAGTCATGGTCGTCCTCTGTGGTGAGGGTTGCCAGGTCGTATCTGTTGACTTTGTTCAGAGTCCTGCAGTGCTCCAACGCCTCCTCCCACGTTTTATTCTCCTTCACCAGAGTCAGTGACTCATCATAGCACATGAACGTATGTCTCTGCTCACACTCATCATTCCTCCATTTGCTGGTGAACGACACCTTATAAGCGCAGTGTTCGTTTGAGTCTGGTTCTACAAGAAACAGTGGAGAAATAGATTCTACCGATGAAATCTGGAGATCATTCAGCAAATTATATCACTGATATGAAGACGGCTCAATTTAATGTCAAGATCCAAAGGCACTGGAGAGCTTATTAATCCTGTTCTCTTTAAAGTATGAGAAAATGAAATGAGCAATTTTATTTCAAATCTAAACCTTCCCTCATGCTTTTGCATTTTTAATGATAAGGGAATATGATTTGTCATGCCTATGTTGAGAAACTCCCCACTAATAGAAACATTTAAATATTTTTGCTGAAGTAGAGATGAACCGATTAGAATGTTGTGGCTAACGTCAAATTGTCTTTCATATCTTATTGGAGATTAGCATTGGTATCTTAATAAAAACAGCAGTCTCCCTGTGTATGCTCTACATTTTATGAGTCTAATGGCCTTTACAATAGAAATCAGACAGCAAATGGGCAAAAAGAGAAGGAAATGATACAGCAGTTGGTTCAAGGTCAGAATCAAGCTTCCACATATGGAGCGCCCACTACCATCAGGCTGCATGTTCATGGTAACCTACAGTTACTATCTTTGATACAGTTACTCTATTCAAGTTCCTTTAAAGGGGAAGTGTTATGTTTTCCAGGCACATGATGATGTTTTATAACACAATCAAATAACTGTTACCTTTAGTTGCAAGAAATATCACTTAACAGAAATTTGACTTTGTAATTTAAAGAGCCATTGTCTCTTTAAATCTCCCGCTCTTTCTGAAATGCCACCTTTAAGTCGTCACAACATGGCTCCTCTATTAACTGTTTAACAATGTTTTTATCAGCGATGCACTGAGAAGTAGCTTATATAATGAGCTGAGAAGATTCGCAGTTCCAACAGGTGTTTGTTAATTGCTGCTGGCTAGTCTTAAGGAGCAGAGTGGGGGAGTTTTACAGAGCACCTTTACAGAGGTGCTCTGTAAAATGGAAGTTTGGAAACTTGGAAACTGCATCTCCGAGGAGAAGCTTTATCCTCAAAGGGAATAACATTATAACACGATGTAAAGTTCAAAAAAGTTGATTTTACATAACACTGCCCCTTTAAGAACTCGAAACATATTGTCCAAAAATTGCTAACTTTATAGATGGATCATATAAATGCTAGTCCAGGCGAACCTGCTTTGCTACCTTCTGAATCATCCAGTTTAAGTGAAACTGGACAATTCCAACTCCGACAGCACATGAGGCCAAAGCGAAGAGGCGTGGAGGCGCCACTAGTGAGCGCACCCTCGCAACTAGTTAATCGCTTCAACTATAAACCTAGTTTAAGTTAAGCTGTGGATCTTTTGTCTGTAATTGTTATTATGTAGAGTTGCAGCTCTTTTCCAATAAAAAGCAGAACAAATATTAGCTGGTTTTACTAATGCGCAGAGAAAAGCGAAGCACATTTTTATAAACATTCGATAACGGAAATCAGAATTTCTGCTTTTAAGCTAAATGCACACATTCTTGATTTACGAGAGAAAGCTACATCCATATGATGTAATATGATGATTGTTTGGAGAAATTATTTCTCAAGATTTTGTTCAAAATAAATAATTTTCAAGTTTTCTAACTTGTCTCTATCATTACCTGAACTGTGATGTTTTCCTTACCGTTGAAGTCCCAGTTGAAGAAGGTTGCTACTTTGTCTTTCATGGACCATTTCCATGGGCTTGTGTTATTCTCTCGGTACAGTCCAAGCCAGCTTTGGTACCTGTAGAACTCCAAGATTTCTGTTTCATTTCTGATTGTGATCAGACCATCGTGTTTCTCCCTGCAGAAAGACTGGGCTCCTCTCCATGTCTCCGTGTAGTAATAGTAGTAAGAAAACTTTCTCTGTCTGAGGCCCGACAGCTGCACACAGGCAAGATGGGAGGCGAGTAGCAGGAAGAAAAAGATGCAGATGTTCCTCATCTTGAATCTGCGGCGCTGGTCTCCAAGTACCTGTAGCCACATAACCAGTTCTATTAAATAATTTCAGTGAAATATTCAGCATCTTCCAAGGAAAGACAGAAATACTGAATTGCTTCAAACAGCTGAATTTAAAAAACAGAAGCTGCTTTCCTACCACACAAAACATTTATCAGGTGTCAACTGACTCTTTTTAATTGCTGTGTTGAATTAAAAATAGGTGGAATTGGACAGTGTGTAAAAAGATTGAATTATATTTATTTGAACTGAATTGAATTAATGCTATTTGGGCATAATTTAGACCAATTTGTCTAAATCGGTCTAATAAACCTTGTAATATAATCCTCAGTGTGCCATAAATTAGCTGCGTTTCCGTTACAAATCTGCACAAAACTTTGTAGCTATTCAGCTAATGTCAAAAAACACAATTTTTCACAGTTGTGGTGTTTCCTAAATAAGAAACGCAATTAAAAATCACGCATGATTCCATGACTTATTAATGCAATAAGTCATTCAAAAACATGCTGCAGCATTATTCTCCAGTCACTTCCTGTCGTCTTTTTATTTCTTCTGAATTTTTGATTCCACAACATCACCTTATAACAGTATAAAGAGGAAACGTTTCTATCCAGTGCAAGTATTAATATATGTTCTCAACACATGGAAGCGTTAAAATAAAGTAGAAATTATTAAGGGGGAAAAAAATAGTAAATGCAAACATATTTATGGGTAATTTAAACAGGATTTAACTTTGAACAGTTTTTATCTAAAAACATCCTAACTCACCTCAGTGTGCAACAGAAAAGCAGCTTTGAAGCTCAACTTCAGGTAATAGTGATTCTTGATTTGTTCCCTCAGTTAAGAAGCTCCTCCAACCAATCAAAGCAAAGCATTAAACTTATCAGTCATTAGGATGAGGTCACCACCCTGTTCCCTCGCTCCTCATGGTTCTACTTTGCATCTTATCCTGAATCTTCTCACAGTGACAGATGTAGGAAAACAAGATAAATTGTTCTGTCATCATGTTAGCTAGTGGCTAATGCTCTGCTACAGCAGGAACTGCCTGGGATAATTGGCTGGGTTTCTTGTTTTCTAGCCATCTTTTTTTTGTTTTTTTATTTGGTGGGGTACGTACATTAATGGATCTACTACTTTTTATTTTACTTTTTACTTATTTTTTTTATCTCTAATAATCCTTTGACTAAATGCATTAGGTGTAATTGTATTTTTATACAAATGTTTTTTCAATTGCCTGTGATGTTAAGTTTGAAAGGAACACATTCAAATTCATGTCTGACTTCCTTCTCCCTAAGTTGTCATGATTTGGTTTCTTGTTTGACCCAAATGCTGACACACCCAGAGGCAAAAAGGTGGAGAGTTTTAATAACAGTTAAAAAAGTAAACTTACAGAACTTTCAAAAATGGAGGACGTGGAAAACAAAGAAAAGAAACAGATAGAGTAAGAGCAGAATCCAGTGAAAAACTAGAATGTTCCTCTGTTTTACTGCACACATTACAGAAAAAGAAAGTTAGCTAGTCTACATTCTGCAATAGAAACAAAGGACAAATCACAAATTTTTTTTTGGCACCAAGTAGAGACCAAGCTGTGGACAAGCTAACAAGCAGTTTGCCTGTTTATTAGCCATGCTAAGTTTAGAGTTAGACTTAGCTTGTGTGTTAGCTTGTCCACCGAATTGTCTACAGCAGTGGTCCCCAAAGTCGGTCCTGCATGTTTTAGTTCTCTCCCTGGTGGTAGTAACAACCTTTTCAGCATGTCATTGTTCTTCTTAGGTCTCTAATGAACCATCATTTGATCCAGGTGTGCTAAACCAGAGTGAGAACTAAAACATGCAGGATGCCGGCCCTTGAGGACCGACTTTGGACACCCCTGGTCTACAGACAAACAAGCTAACAAACAGGTAAGCTGTTTGTTAGCTTGTTTGTTTGTTAACCAAGCTAAGTTTAGACAAGCTAACAGATAATTCTGGTAAGTCCAAGAGAAAATGCAGAGAGGATGAGAAGAGTATTTTGTTTTTTTCCCAGACTATCTAAATATTCTTAAACTGAAAGATTAAATTAAACTTTAGCTCAACTTTGAAAAGTATCCAACAAAAGTGACAAGGTATTTCAGCTTCTGCACAAGTCAACACCAAACCAAAGACGACTCTATATTGTCAGGATCTTTTGTGAAGTTGATGGAAGAACTGATGAACGCTTTCAAATTAAACATCTTTTAGAACTCAGAAATTAAGGCTAGTTGCATTTTTGAGGACTACCCTGAACTTGGTGACTTGCATAATGGATTGACATTGGCCACTGTCTAAATTTACAGTATTTTCTTAAGTGATGGTCATTTAGCTTCCAGTTTCCTGCTCATTTGCTTAATGGGATCTAAGGAGACACTAAGGAGGTTTGCATTTGGTTAATGAGCTTTTGCTCAAAGAAATCTCCTAGTACGTTTTATTTCATAATCATTCTTGGGTTCACATCCTCACCTGTCCACCCCACACTTAATAAACTGGTTGCTTATACTCAGAGGTAGCTGGAGTACTCAAAAATTTTACTCAAACAAGAGAAGCACTACTTTGACATCTTTTTAGCCATCCAAGAAATTATTCAAGTATGAGAAAAACGTATTTGGTAAAAAGGCTACTGAAGTAATAAGTAACTGATCAGAATATCATTTAAAATATATATAAAAAAATAAATATAAAGTTATGTGGAAAGTTATGTTGGTATTTTAAGGACCAAAATGAAAATAATTCATATAAGCAGCATAATAACAACATTGGGCAAAATAAGAACATTTCGAAATCAATTTCTTTCAACATAAAACTTAATAAACATGAATAAAACTGCAGATGTGTGTCTGTGTCTGGTGAATTTTTGGCTAAAACATGTTTGTTCTTCACTCAGTGGAGTTACCCACAGTGGGTCGAGTATCTGAAATGTTACACAAGTGAGAGAAGCGATACTTCAGAATAAAATGATTCAAAAAGAAGTAAAAAGTACAGTGGAGTAAAAATACTCCTAGAAGTACATTTCCCCCAAAACGTTACTCCAATAAATGACACTGAGTAAATGTAATGTGTAGCTACAACTCAGCTCTGCTTATATTGAGTTTTTCCATTCAGAGAAGTGTGTCTCTGTAAACCCATCCAGGAAAATCCTGTCTCACTACATTATGACTTTGTTGAAAAAAAAAAGAATTATGTTAAATATATATAAAAATTTAACTTAATTAGATCCATGAAAAAAAAATCACTGTGTAATTCTGTATTCATGTATGTGATGATTTACATGACCCAAAACTCAGACCTGAGAAAGGTTAAAGAGGATTTATTAACATATGAAGGGATGTGTGAAGTATTTGAGTTTTAATAGTTTATTCATCATACTATTCTTTGTCTAAAATAAATCTGTTTGTTATTCTGCACTGGATTTTTCAAGCCTCATCCACTTTAGACAAACATCAAACAATATTTATTTCTGCCAGTAGGTGGCAGTAGTGGTTTAGCTGTGAGTGACAGACGCTAAGCTCTTTACTTGGTATCTGATATCAAGAGGATTAGTATCACTAATAACTCCTGAAGTATTTAATAGAATATCATCATTGAACAATTTGCTGATTTGATTTATAACAAAATACAGAACAAAGATTTTAGGCAAATAACTTTTTTTAAATTAATGAACTACAACATAAAATAATGTAGCAGTATAGAAATAAAAAAAAAAATCCCTTATTACCTTTTATTTCACATAATTGTTTATTAGGATAACTGAGTCTGTAACTACAATCTGCATGCAGCCTAAATAGGAATTCTATTTTTCTTCCAATAGTTAACACACAAAAGTTATTATATTCACGTGTTTTCATATTTCAGTTTCAGGTTCATATGAGTTCCAGTAAGATTTGTTTTTCAACTGCCTGAACTGATGGTAATAATTTATTCTGCTTGCTAAAATTGCCTCTATGATCTCAGATTACAATGAGAAAAGCATTCATTGATTTTGGAGACTATGTTGATATTCCAGATTTTGTTTCTCTGTCTCTGTTGGAGGTCAGGTTTGAGTTTAGTGAGCTCACCCTCTCCTCCGTCCTTGACTTTTTCTTTTCCAACTCAGACTTCTCTTAAGGATGAATGCTTGTTACTGCTTGTGTGTATTGATGATGTTACCTCAGCTAAAATTGGAGTAATTTGAGAAATGGAACAAAAGTTTTAATCTCCTCTTGCTAACATGAATCTGGTACCAGCGCTCACCTTGGTTTTGATAGTATTGATGTTTAGATCCATACGCTGACCCCTAATTCGTAGAAAGGTTGGGTTAGGTTTGATCAGTCTAAATATTTCATATATTTTGAACACAGGATGTCGTCCAGACCCAGTTATAAAAACTGATATATAAGGTTTTTAACAGCAGACCAACTCAAAAACATTCTTACATACAAGTACAGAGAGAATGTCAAAGCTTAAAGCTCTCCCCTTCACCATATTACTGCCCATAATAATATTAATACAGCAACTAGAGAGTACTTTGAATATAACAGGACAGAATAGAAATCACTTTTAACCTTTATGGTAGCTCAGTGGTTACATGTAGCTGTGCCAGCAGAAAGGGGACAGTCAAGTCAAAACATGCGGATTCAAACAAAGGTAAAGATTTGTGAAGCAGAGTTTACTTTGACTAGGAATATTGCTAAAATAGCACACATTTAAACTGTTATTTTAGCCCTCCTACATTGACCTCCAACCACTCAACTAGTTTAAGTTATCATCTACGAATGAAGAGTCTTTACTTATTAAACTGCTAAACAAATTACTATGACTGTTTATCTAGGGGTTTATAGCAGCGCTGTCGAACTCATTTTCAGTTTGGGCCACATAAAAAAATCTGAATGTTCTTAAAGGGCCAGTTGTGCCTGAATATATTGACAAAACCAATTAAACTGTTACAATGTCAATAAATACTTTTTTTGCAAACCAAATTACAGATTTTGTGGTGCCAATTTAGAAATATTTGAAGGAATTTTTACAATATTTGCACTATGATAGTGTGTTAAATGTGACTTTTTACTACTCTCCCTATCAGTTATGAACTATAAGTAAGGCTGAGGCCTGAAGCAGACACTTAAACTCAATGTTTTTGACCAATTTTGAGAAAATTAGCAGTAAAATCAGATGAAACAATGTGGAGATTTGCTGATCATATGTGAATTTTGTAGATTTGTGAAAAACTGGAAGAACTTATTGATGTAATTTGGAGTCTAGAGGGCCACATAAAAAGCTCCAGCTAATTACACTACCCTGGAGGTACACAATTGCTACCACACCCTGTAGTTTGACACTGATATTTTTTAGGTTTTATGTAACAGAAGAAGTTCCTTCTCTCATTGCAGTCTCTGATGCCGAAGGATGAGTTGCTGTTCTTCTCCAGGACTCCACATCTC
>NW_015113109.1:33868-35559 GCF_001443285.1 Poecilia latipinna | reverse complement strand
ACCAACATGTAGCAGGGAGAAACTTACACACCAAAGATATGTTGGTTGACAAAACTAAAAATAAAGCAGAAGAGCGGCCCACCTCCTCAGTGGTTGCCAGCTGGGCTTTCTCTCTTGCAAAGTCGTGATCGTCTGGGGTGTTCAGAGTGGCCAGGGTGTAGTTTTTCATTTCCTTCATATTTCTGCAGTGTTCTAATGCCTCCTCCCATGTCTTATTCTCCTTTACCAGAACAAGAATCTCATCATAACAAAAGAAAGGTAGGTCCCAATGACATATACCACAGCACCATTTGTTTTGCTGGTACTTCTTGTAGACACAGTTCCAACCTTCACATGGTACCATAAAAGACAGAAAACAGAGGTTTTATATTAAATCTCATTCCCGAACAAATTATACTGCATTATGTAGCATAATTCCCAAAATCTGCAGCCCTCTCTCCCCCAAAACTGAAAAACAGTCAACAAAACTGGGTGCTAATGGTTCCTCTCTTCTGTCTCTTAATACTTGCTGGTCGTATGATCGACATCTGCTTCCCTCAGTAACAACTGATTTTCTTCTTCTTGGATGAGATTTAATAACAAAGTGACAGACATTCTGAGCTACAGCTATCTGCTTTGCTGCTGCAAAGGGGTTAGGGTTAGGGTTAGGGTTATTGCTGCAGTGTTGCAGTGCTACGCCTCTGCTTGGATTGGACTCCAGTCAGCTGCCTTGGTGGACTGATTCTATGCATTTAACTATGTTAGGCTAATGTTTTTCAGAGTGTAGGTGCTTGCTTTGGTATCCCATAGTTTAAGGGTCACTTGAGCTTGTTTGGGTGAGTGAGTTTATTAGTTCAGTTATTTTTTTGTTATTTTGTTATTCTATTGAATGGAAATTGTAAGCTTGTGTTTTCTTTAAAACTATCATTTGCAAGGGAGGGACTTTGGCTATGCCTGGGTTCTCTTTTAGTTTTTTTGTAAATTAAGTTGTTTGTGAGTTTATCTCTGGCCATAAGTTTTCTATTTATCTGAATATTTTGGGATTTATTTGTTTGTTTGATCTTTATCAAGCCCTGTTTGACAGTGTTTTTTGTTTCAGTATTTTTATCTGAGCTGAAGGCAGATGGTGCTGGTTGCCTCATTAATGCATATTGCTTTAATGTAACATGAATATGCATTAATATTCATTCCTCCCTGAACCAGTGCAACCTTTTAGAAAATATATGGTTGAATAGGGGTTACTAACTTCTTCAGGTCTCCACATTTTTGTCTGTGTTGGGTAATTTATGTGAGATGGTCTCTGTTCTATTATTTAGTTTAGTAACTTTGATCTCTTAAAAGCATTAGAATGGCCTTGTCTTTTTAAAATAAAGGAATTTTGGCATAAAACTCTGACAGCTCTACTCTATATGCTCTCACTCTTCACTATTTAGTTGAATACAAATGTTGAAATAACCTAAAACTTAAGCAACTGTCACATTTTTTACTTTTCACATTTTTCCTTACCTCCATCACAACTATTATCGTAGTAATAATAATAACAATTGTTATTATTATTCCATCTGAAGAAGGTTGCCTTCTCTCCAGTAGACCATTTCCAGTCACTTGCTTTGTCTTCTCTGTGCAGTCCGATCCAGCCGTTGTAATTTGAAGTTAGATCAACTGTTTCTTCTGTAATAGTGATCAAGTCAGTGTGGTGCGTCCTGCAGTAA
>NW_015113109.1:26271-29682 GCF_001443285.1 Poecilia latipinna | reverse complement strand
GAAGATGTTCATCATATTTCCCCTGAAGAAATGCCACACACCTGGAATCAGATGAACAATTTCATTAAATATTTAACACATAATACAGCTCAGTATTTTGGAGGAAACAAATTAGTGTCTACTGTGTGCTAACAAGGTATTTCCCAACAAGGGACGTTTGGAGTATCTCCAGGTTACCTAACAGGGTTTATACCATATGACCATGAGTTGTGTCAGAGGCAGATGGAGCTTCTTTACCTCTAAAGGCATCCTACAGAACAGAGTGCTGCTGTTGCTAAAGTTAAGGTCCTAATCACAAAGATACAAAGATACTTGAAGCTGAACCTGAGATCTTGAAAACGTTGGCTCCAGAATAAGAGCAACTCGTTCTCACTGAAGACGGTTTATCCCTGGGTACAAACTACATCAGTGTCTGCGAAACATTATGATGCTATCAAAGCCTCATTATCACCATGGGCACAGATCAGGATTGGCTTCCTGTATTAGATACTCTCTTTTCCACAACTAAACCTTGAGATCTTGTCTATGAACACATCAAACAGAATCACAGACAAACACCAGTCTGGTGTGTTAGTGATGAGTTGGACCTGGAGAGTGAATAAGTTTCCTCTGACACCCTTTTTCTGATCTTTTATTAGATCAGAAAAGATCCGTATGGTGTGTTCACACCAAACACACTGCACGTGTCAATAACGCGTCTGATACCTCAAGTTTGATGCGTGTTCACTTTGAATGCAGATGCTTGACATTTTGCTGTACACTGAGCATTTTGCTCCTCATGCACATCTGGTTTACATTCAAAGTGCGTCAGCACAGAGACACATTTATGGAAAGAAATGTAAAAACATACAACACACAAGAGACCAAACAAAGAGCTGTATGGATGGACATGAGAGAAATATATATATATATATATATATATATATATATATATATATATATATATATATATATATATATATATATATATATATATATATAACTTTTGATCATCTTTGATTAACAGTCTGTCAACAGTAATCTGTCAAAAACAGACATTTTCAATTTGCCATCATAGTTAGGCTCAACGCAACTCACTTTTTAACAATGAAATAATGTAAAATCTATTCTGCAAGAAATCTAAACTCACCTCAGGCTGAAGCAGCAGTAGGATGGCTATGAAGACTTCAGGTAGAGCTGGTTTCCTTTAAATACACTCAGCTAAAGGACTCAACCAACCAATCACAGCGCTGTTCAGATATGGAGATTAACCCTGTCGCACACATCCTCTGCTTTGCATATCCAGCTGCATATGTTAGAAAAAAAAAAAACACTGAGTCTGATAATGTGTCAGGACTTTACTTAACTGTCATCATCTTTAATACAGCTGATAATTTGAGTTTGTTTTTCAGAATACACTAGAAATATCCTTTATTGTCCCAAAGTTGGGAAATTCAGAGGACCAAAGTAGAGACCTCAACCTCACCACTAAGGTTCTCTCTCCACTGAGAAAACTTACTAAGGTGATCATTGGGAAGAACTGTAGGAGGATCAGGCAGTTTAACAGAGAAATTAATGAACACAGAGAAATAATCAGTAGTAGCCAATGAAGAAGACAGGGAGCTGAGGAAGAATGGATAACAATGATGAGGGCAACAGGTGATCAGGTCATAAGTAGAACTTGGAGGCTGAAGGGAATGAAGAGAGCGAGGCAACAAGAGCTGAATAAAGGAAAACACTAAACAGAAAGGGAAAAACACTAATCCAAAGAAGCTAAATCTAAATCTCAGAAAACTGGGACCGGAGGCAACCTCAGAAAAACTTTGGAGAGCAGCATGGAAGCCAGAGGAGTCCTCACAGACACCCTCAAGGATCACGGTATTAGGAAGTTAAGTTTCTAATACCTAGTACCAGTTCCTAATAAGCAAAGATGCTCAGAAGTTCATAAGAGCAGCTGCAGAAGCTGGTGAAGGGGCTGCTGTTACTGACAGAAGAGGAAACTCTTCAAGCTTCTCAATGACGAGTCATACGAGTCAAGAGGAAGATGAAAGTCATATTCTGTCCTTAAGTGATCTTTTTGTTTCTGATTTGGTCAGTGTTGCTGAAGACTTTAAAAACCCTTGAACTGTTACCCTCCATGTTATCCTTTAGGTCTAAGAGAACACCAGTGCCCTCATTACTGTTAATGTGGTTACATTAAATCCTTTTACAAACATCACTTGTATCTTGTTTCAGGGGACATGTCATTGAATTTGAATGTCATGTTTTTGAATTTACAAACATTCAAATTCTTCAGTCCTTCAGTGACGGACAAAACATTACATTTGTTAAACAGATTTCTGCGGCTCGCCAAACACTCTTGTGCCTTTTGAAATCCTGTCTGTGTCTGGTCTCTTTTGATTCTTTGGGCAGCTACATGTCAAAATTCCAACATTAAAAAGACAAAGTACTGCAGTCAAGTCAGGTTTATCGGTACAGCACATTTGGTAACTAGGCAGTTCAAAATGCTTTACATAACCTAACCAATCATGAAACAAACATTTTCTCAAAAGTCATCATCAAAATCATTACCAAAGTAATGTACTCCAGTTTCCAGCTTGTCTAGTTGCATAAAAAATGCAATAGGGTTAGCTTTACTTGTATTAAATTCATGAGTGCACACTCAGCATCACATCTTGAAAGAAAAAAAACAGATATATGGAATTTTTGCAAATTTATGAAAAAAAGAAAAACTGAAATGGCATAAGGATTCAGACCCTTTGCTGTGACACTCATTTAACTCACATGCTGCCCATTTCTTCTGATCCTCACTGATTTCCCTACCCTAACCCACTGATTTCAGTGAGGATCTGCTTCTTCATTGGAGTCCAGCTGTGTTTAATTAATCTGATTGGACTTGATTAGGAGAGACACACCTGTCTATATAAGACCTCATAGTTCACAGTTCATGTCAGAGCAAATGACAATCATATGGTGGAAGGAACTGCCCAATGACTCAGAGACAGAACTGTGGCAAAGATTACAAAAGATCTAAAGGAGTTTCTACTCAACACTGACCAAAGGCTCTGAGTCCTTGTGATTGTGTGATATTTCAGTTTTTCTTTTTTAATAAATTTGTAAAAAAAATTCTACATTTCTGTTGTTTTTTTCTGTCACGATTTGTTGCTGAGTGTACATTTACGAGAAATATTAACTTTTTGATTTTAGAAAATGCCTGCAATGAAACAGTGAAAAATGTAAAAGGGTCTGAATACTTTCTGTACCCACTGTGTGTGTATGTTTCAAAGAAAAGCATAGTCATGCTGGGTAAAATTGTCTTTACTTCATTTACATATGTGACGATTCGATGGACTCCAGCTTCCTGCCGATTTGCTTACTGGGCTCTGAGGTGTGGTTCACTGGGAGTGATGGATGCTCTATGTGTGACACTCT
>NW_015113109.1:0-23357 GCF_001443285.1 Poecilia latipinna | reverse complement strand
ACATGTCCTTATTCTGACTTAAATTTCCATATGTTGTGTCTCCATACAGGTTCACTTAGTTTACAATTTGGACTTTAAAAGTAAGTTTAAATAAACTTCCAACTGCTTGTACCAACAAAACAGATCAGAATTAAATCTCCAAAATAAATTAGAATATTTCTGGATGCAGTATTTGTATTGTTTAACTTACAGTGTTTACATTTGACTCTGTAGCTGGTTGACTCGACACCCAGAAAGCTTTAACCCAACAGTGTGTGTGTGTGTGTGTGTGTGTGTGTGTGTGTGTGTGTGAGGCGTTGCTAAAACATCATGATATGCAGACATTTACAGGAAAATATATTTTTGTCACAGGAAGTTGTTTGTGATGATGAGAATGACCCAGATGGAAACGACAAGGGCTTAGAGACATTAAACTGACATAAGATTAATGAAAAGAAACAAAAAGAAATTATTTGTAGGTAATCAGAGGTAATTCACTAACATGAAATGTAAAATGAAGCCGAAAACGGCAAGAAATTCAATTTGATGTCAACATAAAAGTGAATGTGTGGGATCTGACAACAGACATCTAAAAACAGGACAGAACATATGATGACTAAAAGAACTGTATCAGAACACATTTTTCTAAAAACATGTCTGTATTCACCAGTCAAATGTATCTGTTAAAAGGTGTTTACATCAAACTTCACCTCGTTTGCCTGGCTTTAAATGTCACCATGCAAATAAATGTGGACACATCTAATTCGTAAAAACAGAACATCTTTATTAGCATTATTATTACCATCTGTTTCTATATTGTTCTGTATTTCTGCACAAAACTTCCACTAACATTAATTTGATGGATTAGTTGAAGAGGCATTTACTTCATTTTCCGGTGTGTTGTGAAGGTACTTATGTACAATGTTGCAACCACAAAGCAAACAGACTCGTGCATAGACAACAGTTAAAAGAACAACACACTCAGTCAGAGCAGTCATTTAGTCAAAACTTTACAAATATTTCCATGTAGCATGATGAAAATCCCCTCTTTGCCTGTAGATATGTTCTACCCAGAACTCCTCAAGTGGCAGTTTTAGCTTCATCAGGTTCACATCAGTAAAATCTGCTACATTTAGCAAATTTTGCTATCCAGTTATTAATTGATTAATCCCCCAAAAATCCCCAGATCAGTCTAGATGTTAGTCAAGCAGAAAGAACTGAGCTTTTCACATGTTGATGTTGGAAGTTTTTTTTTGTTTTTTTAACTTCAGATGCTTCCTTTGCTACAAATAATCAAACACTCACTTAAGGAATGATGTTATTGCATTTTAGGTAATAAGATGTTCATTTTCACATTTAAAAAACAAATTAAATTATTTGTTTATCTGCATGTTCTATATAATTAATATTTTATAAAAGAAGCTTCAGTGCTTAAATGAAAAATCTGCAGAATGTGGCACTTTGTGATTTGATTGATTAATTGTCTCAATAATTGATAGGACAATAATAATTAATGGCAGCTCTTCTTTATTGTCTATACATATTTTACTAAACCTGTATATAATGTTAGTGTACGTGTTAAACAGAGTGTTTCTAAATGTTCTCTGTGTGAAGAACCTCGGAGGCTTTCAGCCGCCATCAGGTTCCTTATAGCAGAAGAAGTTCTTCCTCTGGCTGCAGTCTCTGATCCCAAACAGGGAGTCGCTATTTTTCTCCAGGACGCCACACCTGCTACCTGGGCAGCCTGGCGTGTCCGGGTACTGCACCGGTTCTCCAGCAATCCAGACCCACTCATCGCCCAGGTAACGCAGACCCGTCCACACCTGCGACATGTAGCACAGAGAGCCACATGAATACAGTGGTAATATGCTAATGTGGCAAAAAAACACTCCGTTCGCACTGCAGCCTGAAGTCACCCAAGTCCAAATGTTTTGTGAAATTGTTTTTTGTTTGTTTGTTTGTTTGTTTGTTTGTTTGTTTGTTTTAGCGTGGAAGTCGTTTAAACTTCCAATGCGACTTGTATGTGATCTCCAGTGTGAACCGCTAACAACACGAAAGTGTCCCGCATGCGCAGTAGAGGGCTTATTGACGTCACACATAGGGAGAGTGCTCAGTGTTTTGCCAACCGTCATAAAAAATAAGTGGTCAATGTTTGTGGAAGTAAACATGGATGCTAATGGCGGAGGGCATCTAATAACTTTGAAGTTGTTGTCCAGTTGTTAACTTAATCCTCATTTTAGTCCCAAATGGTTGTTTTTTTCTTCCAGCTTGTGCGTATCAGGACGCTGAATGGTGACGTTTGTCGAGTATCAGTGACGTTCAGGCCGGATGAATGATTAAAAAACCCGACCTCTACTATTCAGACTGTAATTAGTTATCACTCTTTATTACTAAACCTTGTTAAATAGATGTTGGTAGCGATGCTATGTGGGATTGAAGCTGTGTAATAGTGGTGTAATAGTGTATATTAATCATATCCTTTCATTTCAGTGACCTGCGCAGTTCGGTGGACACATTGTGGCGGTGCTGCATTTAATAAAGTCTGTCATACAACGGATTAATACGCAAAAAAGACTTGCGGTGATCTGTATTTGTCAATTTAATTTCAATAAAAACTTGTTTCCTCTGTCTGTTACTATTTTATTCTTACAAACACCTATTTAAAATATTTTTAACAGGTAGGATATTCTAGTAAAAGGATTAATGCATACAGCTATAGCTTTTCATTTTAAATGGGTAGGATATTCAGATGAAGGAAGTGATCTTGTGGTTTCTTACGTATAAATTGTTCCAATGCTAAGCTAAGCATAACTCCTAAGCTTCCATTTCAATCCCGTCACTCAAATAATGTTATCCAATATATTTAACATTAACACAACCCGATATAGTTTTCTGTTTGTAAACATGACGGTAGCAGTTTTGGATGCGTATCACCGACAGATAGACTTTGCTATCTATCCGTGCTATGGTAGGAAAATCTGACGAGGTAGCAGTGATAGTCAGAACTGAGGCCCACCTCCTCAGTGGTGGCGTGTTGGGCTCTCTCTCGTGCGTAGCTGTGGTCATCGGGGGTGATCAGGGTTGCCAGGTCGTATCTGTTCCCTTCCTTCAGAGTCCTGCAGTGCTCCAACGCCTCCTCCCACGTCTTATTCTCCTTCACCAGAACCAGGTCCTCATCATAACACATGTAAGTATGTGAAATGTCACATCTTTCACTTTTCCATTTGCTTAGGTACTGATAGACACAGTGCTGGCCGTGTTTTGGTTCTGCAAACAAAGCAGCACACAGGATGACGGTTCTATTAAATCAGTTATTTAGATCAGAGAGTATCTGATGTAATCATCAGCGCTTATGGAAGGTGGCTGTGCAATGAAAGGCAAATTAATTACTTTAAAAAAAATCATAGTGTGTTTTTATGGACAATATTGTTTTAGATTCTGTCACTCAGTTGAAGAATGCTTATGATTAAAATGAAAGATTTCTACATGCGGGAAAACCAAATTGGTATTGGTTCAAATATACATAGATGTCTCTATTAGATATCTAACTAAGAGACATCTATAGATATCCATTAGCAAGTTTGATCTTAATAGTTCTTTCTCTCTTGCATAGGAATATTTTATAAAGGTTTTGTTGGCTCTAGTGGTCTTTATCTGAAAGTAGTTTGACAGGAAAGAGATGTGTCAAATGTCACCAGGCCAGGAATTGAACCTGCAACCACTGGCATGAGGACTAAGACATCAATACATGAGTTGTGCTTTGCCCCTGCAGCACCACAGCGCCCTTGCATAGGATTTTGAAGCAGAGTCTCCAGTGGTTGGGGCTTTGAACGTCCGCCTCCTTGTTCTGTTCTATAAACAGTTTTATTATTAAGTGTGTTTTGAATTATTGCTCTGTTGGAACATCCAATTATTTAACTGTCTCATGTTTGATCTGACTCAACAGGTCAGGAGTTCTGCAGTAACACTGACCTCTGCAGGAGGCACTGCAGTGTTACATCTACAATAACTTTTTAGGAAGCTAGTCATATCAAGTACATTTAACTTTCCGCTGTGGATTAAAGTTTTTTTTATTGAATTGTGTTGAATTGAATAACACAAGAAAAAGATCTGCAAAAGCAAAAAAAAAAAAAAAAAACTGATGATAAAACCTAGTTGCTCTGCTTACCATTAAGTTCCCACTTGAAGAAGGTTGCAATCTCATCTCCACTGGACCATTTCCACGGACCGTCATCACTCTCACGGTACAATCCGATCCAGCCTTGGCCGCTGGAATAAGCTTTCATTTCACTTTCATTTCTGATGGTGGTCAGGTCGCTGTGTTGCTCTCGACAGGCAGACTGAGCCTGTGGCCACGTAGCCCAAACATAATAATATTTAAACGTCAGAGTGTTGAGTCTGGTCTGTTGGCCCCTGACAGGATGAACGGTCAGCACCAAGGGGACAAAGATGAAGACGAACCGAATCATGTTTCCACTGAAGGCCATCAAAACACCTGGGATCAGATATGCATGTTATTAACCTGTCATTCACAGGTTGTCATTCACATACAGGGGTGTCAAACTCCAGTCCTCAAGGGCCGCTGTCCTGCAGTGTTTAGATGTGCCACAGGTAAAAGAAACAGTGGAATGAAATGGCTTAATTACCTCCTCCCTGTGTAGATCGGTTCTCCTGAGCCTTGCTAATGACCTAATTATTCTTTTCAGGTGTGGTGCAGCAGAGGCACATCTAAAAGCTGCAGGACAGCGGCCCTTGAGGACTGGAGTTTGACACCTCTGTCACGAGAGGACCCAAATTTAGGTCCTCTCGTGAATGACAGGTTAAAGCTGCAGTATGTAACTTTTGTTAAAAAAAAAAAAAAAAAAAAAAAAAAAAGTTTTTTTTTACATTTTTTTTAAAACTGTCACCATATTGACAGTTTATTTTGAGACAGATAATCTGAGAAAAGGTCGGCCTCCTCCACCTCCTCCTTGAACTATTGATGTCTGAAGAAACAATCAGAGCCAGGAGGAGGGGCTTAGCGCTGTCAATTACCGTGTGTACTCGCTGCTAAATTTGCTAAATAACAACTTACTGTTACAGGAAAACCGTTCATTCATCCGTCATTGGTGGCTATGCTAACTATACTTAGGGACATTTATGCTTTGATGTCGTGCATGTGTGTGAACGGGTTCTTGCTGCCATCTGATGGAATTTTCGTGCAGTGTTTCGTTGCACCTTTAGAAACAAATTCAGTTAGAGAAATGGTGATGTGTAGACATATAAGTGTAGATATAAACATGAAATGTGTTTGCTCCCCCCACAATTTTCACATTTTACAAAAAAAAAAAAAATCAATGGAACAACAATCAGCAATGCACACAAATGTGTTTAATCTTCATTAAAACTCATATTATACTAAACCCCATCTCAGTACGACAGTTGATTCCACCGCATGACACGGGGCGGAGAGAGGAAATTAACATAATATCACAAAACATTTATCTTCCTTTTGGTTCTTATTTTGTTTTCTTTTGTTTCCACCCAAAACATCTCTGTGATTCCAGATTAACTCACACAAGAAAAATATAATAATAATAATTATAATAATCTGGAAATAATTTCCAAAAATGACCATTCATACCATTTGTCCTCCTTTTTGTGCCACTGTATTTTGTTGTTTCTGCAGAATTGTAATTGCTTATTCTGTGACTCTTCCTTTTGGTTCTTAAGGAACCAAAAGGTTAAGTGTGTTCTGTGTTTGTTTGTTCGTACTATTTGATTTAAAACCTTCATGAAGTTTGACTTTCATTTGTAAAAGAAAAATTTAACTCTGGTTTTTCCTGTGTGCTAAAGCTATCCTAAAACCTCTATGCACACACAGGATCAGAACCAATCTGAAACCAATATGGATTATATCCACTAATAAATGTCAAAAAAATATTTCACTGGTGGTCATATATTTAAGAAAGTTTTAAAGCGTTCTGTCGTTCTGCCTGCTCCAGTGACACTTTATCCATTATCCTAAATATCACCTCTGTACTCACCTCAGGCTGTAGAGGTTTTTTGTAGCTCTGCTTCTGGTAATGATGATTCTCTGTGTTTATACCCAGTATAAAGTCTCCACCGACCAATCACAGAGCTACACAAAAAAATGAATATGCAGATTACCGCGGTTACCACAGCACTCACTAAGCTGCCTCTCTGGCCTCCAACTTCTGCTTCACACCTTTAAACCAAACGTCTCAAACTGTTCACATACCGTGGTGATTGTAGCAAGATCCCTGACAGATTTATTTTAATTGAACTTTATTTTAATGTCCAGAATAAATACAAAATGAAGTGACCTGCAGCATTTGGAGAAGCTGGTGGCCTGCACCAGCTTCCAAAGATTGTGAAGACAATTTTGTCTTTACAATCTTGATGAAGACAAGATTGTGTCTTCATCAACCCGGAAAATATAGTTTTCAGGGTTCAATTCTTGGTATTTTCTGATTCTTTCTATATATCAAGCAACATTTGTTTTCCTTTTTTTTCTTCTTCTTTTGTAAATCAACATTGTATGTCTCTAAGATAAAATTCTCTTTGTCAGTTTTGAATGTTGTGTTCAAAATGCAAAGAAAATTCAAATTTTTTATTCCTTTGACCTGTACAAGACACAACATTTGTTAAGCAGATAAGTTCTCATCTCATTATCTTACTCACATGTGAGTTTCGCTCTGTGGCCAAATGCCACAAGTTTGCTTTAGGCACTGTTTCTTCCTTTTGCATCTTTGAGTTTAACTTTCAGTAAAACTTAAATCTTGTAAGATTGCAGCTGTTCAACAGTGTCAGGTGCACATAAAAAACACAAAGTTTCTTTGTGTGTCAAGTTGTAAGTTACAGTGGAGCATATTATCTGTTTTATCAGTGGAGTTGATTCAATGGGACAGAAGCTAAGAGTTCTGAAAAAACACACTCTGTGACCTATTAATCTTTTTCTAGTTTTCTTTAGTACAAGTTCGTCATTCAATATATCATGGCACTATATTATACAAAGTTCCACATCATTATACATATAAGTTGGACTTTCTTCCCCATTGGATGCCGATGTCAGTATTTGGCCGTACGTACACTTTTGTTTTGGTTGGGTCCAGTGTTTCATAAAAGCAGCCACAGGTCAATTTGTCCTTTCTCCTTTGTGACAGTATGTTTTCAAGTACAAATTAATATCTTGAGCCAAACAACTTTTCACACCCCAAAAAGTCAAAAACGACTGACCAAAACTGTAAAAGTAGAAAATGGCGAGGGATTGGCACAACCAGCAACTGTCTAGAACAGACGACATGCCTCTATAGCAAACTGTTTCTTTTTGAACAGCCGCTATGGTTCTTTTGATGTTTTCATCTCACCGAATCTGAAAATGGTAAACCTTCAGTCTTCCACCCTGAAGAATGTTGTTATTAGAACAACCTGATGGGTGTAAAGTACGGGGCATTCAGAGACATTTTTAAGTTTCCAACCACAACTTATTTATTGTTTACAAATAATTCAGAGGATTCTACTAACAACATAACACTTAACACAATTTTATATATTAAAACATGTGATCCACTTAAATATGTAGGTAGCCACATATGACAGAACCAGTGGGGGGAAGTCTGCTCTCATCCAAGCTTAAAATTTTTTACATAAAACTGCCCCTTTAAGTATAGCAAAAAATCATCATAATTAACATAAATAACAGCTTTCAGATATCCATTGGTGTAGTTAATCTATATAATGTGTTTCACTTCATGACATTCTGTAGTTGTTGAAAAAAAAAAAAAGACTTTCCAATAATGTTCTAATTCATTGAATGTGTTTGGAGCTGTAAACATGGCAACTGAAGTCAATAGTCATGATTCAATGAAACCCTCAACTTCATATCCAGAATTCATAATATATGATAACTTACATTCATACAGCAACTAGTTCTTTGAATAGAAAGCTTCTAACATGGCTTATTCTTGCCATCCATCCATTCAGTTAGTTTAAGCTATAACCTTAAGAGAAGAGCCTCTTTTCATCAAATAGTTTTTCTACAGGATTCTAGATTTTAAGTAACAGAAGAAGTTCCTTCTCTCATTGCAGTCTCTGATACTAAAGGATGACTTGCTGTTCTTCTCCAGGACTCCACATCTCACAGCCGGGCAGCTTGGAATGTTCTGGTACTGCACCGGTTCTCCGCCCACCCAGAACCACTCATCACCAAGGTAACGCAGGCCGGTCCACACCTACCGACATGTAGCAGAGAGATCAACATAACAACAGGGTGAGTTGGTTAACAAAAGCAACACAGAGTAAACAGAAGCCCACCTCCTCAGTGGTTGCCAGTTGGATTGTCTGTCGTGCAAAATTGTGGTCGTCGTCTGTGGTGAGGGTTGCCAGGTCGTAGCTATTGACTTTGTTCAGAGTCCTGCAGTGCTCCAACGCCTCGTCCCACGTCTTATTCTCCTTCACCAGAACCAGCCCGTCATCGTGGCAAATGAAGACACGTGTTGCGCTACAAGGAACACTTGACCACTTCTTAGTGAGCGGCCGCTGGAAGACACAGTGCTCATTTTGTGACGGTTCTGTGACAAACAGAAAACAGACGTAAGTTTTTATTATACCTCTACTTTGAAGAATAAATCATCCTGCACTCTCGAACAAGATTCTGACAGAGAGTAGAATTTCAAAACGGTAGACAAAAAAAACCCCATTCTTATCTTATTAAGACTAATAAGCCACTACCTATTAAACCTACAGTATATTCACACATATTTTGTATGTAAACCTTCTAAAATGTCTACCTGGAAATACATTTCTTAGTTTATTACAATAGAAGTTAAGTTAGACACTTTTAACGATAAAAAATAAATTCCTGTGGACATAAACAGATATATTTACTATGTAGGTAAACAAACCTTGACATATAATTTGATTTCAACTCCCTTGTCTCACTGAGTATATGGACAAAGAAAATAAGGATTTGGAAAATTATATATATTTTCTTCTCCATCATTTTTGTCCCTCCTTCGTCTTTTCCTTCCTTCCTTGTGTTGTTCCCTTTTCCTTGCCTCCATACTTACTTATTCCCAGTTTCTGAAACTCAACAAATACGAGCCACTCTGTATGTTTTTCTGAAGCGAACCTGGGAAAAAAAGCTCCACCCCAACATGAAAAAGGTTTAGCTAATTGCAGACGTCACTGCAACATTTACTGCACAGAATTCATCTCGCTCACCGTTTTCATCCCAGTTGAGGAAGGTTGCTGTCTCGTTTCTTCTGGACCATTTCCAGTCGCTCGTGTTGTTGTCTCGGTGCAGTCCAATCCAGCCCCTGGTACCGTTCAGCACCTGAATGTCTGTTTCTGTCCTGATAGTGATCAGGTCAGTGTGATGCTCCCTGCAGGAGGCCTGGGCTTCGCTCCAGGGTTTCTGTATTTCATAAAATGTAAACTTCCCTTCTCTGAGGCCCAAATGCTGCCCACAGGCAAAGTGCAGGACAGACATCAATGATACAACGACCAAGATGGTCCTCATAATGTCTCCGCTGGAATCAGATTAGAATTTTGATTATCAATCAAGCTTATTTGTATAACACATTTCAGCAACAGTAAAATACAGAGTCATAGAACACAGTCAGCTGTTGAAACATTGCATTTTGTCAAATACCATCGTACTTGACAAAATGTACGATGACTACAAATGAAACACTGAAATGAAACCTTTCAGTGTTTCATTTCGAATGGTTCAAAAGCAACTCTAAACAGCTGAGTTTTTAGTCTAGCGTGAAAGGAACTCAGTGTTTTGGCTGTTTTGCAGTTTTCTGGAAGTTTGTTCCAGATTTGAGGTGCATAGAAGCTGAATGCTGCTTCTCCTCGTTTGGTTCTGGGGATGCAGAGCAGAAGCAGAACCAGAACCAGACCTCGGTGGTCTTCTGGTACTAACAGAAGACTTTGTTGGTAACAATTGGGTATCTACAGAATGCTTACATGGAATTTCACACAGGATTACATATGGGACCTTTGGAGTACCTCTTGGCTACCGACTTGGACTTGATCACATCTTTGCTCCACCTGCACCTGTTTTTGCGATCCTTTAAAAAAAATATATGTTTCTAGCTAAGCTAATCATACAATAACCAAGCAATAACTAAACAATTTATCCCATACACTGCAAGTAATCCATAGATGGTACAGACATCAGTAAAAGTTCAAATTGCACAGCAGTAATCTGTCAGAAAAGTCAGTCTTTGTCTTCACCTTCTAGCTTTTTCTCGACAAACATGCCTGACTTTTTAAGACTACATTTATGTAAAAGCTTCACTGGATGATATCTGAACTCACCTCAGGCTGCAGCAGCAGTTGTAGAGCTTTGAATCATTGAGGTGATGTTCGTTTTCTGTGAGTATACCGACCAATCACAGCACTGCTCTAACTCTTACTTAAAATGCAGATTAACCTGGCCATCAAATCCTCTGCTTTGCCTGCAGCAGAGCAAATGCCGTGAGTGGCTTTAGGAAGCCCTGCTAACAGAGCCTAGAAAAAAATATTCACACCCACTAAACCTTTTCACGTGTCACATGCTCAAGACACGAGCAAACTAGGGCCACTGAACCATCAGGGGCCTCCCATAAATTACATTTTACACAGACCGTAGATCTAATGTTTAATATATTTAAATTATGTATACACACTTTCTCTGAGTTCACATAAACTTGTCTTGTACCTGTTACAACTTGTTCCAATGCAAACATCACTAAGATTTGTTTCTCATGACTCATTTCCTTCGGTGATGGTTCCCTGGACTCTGGTTTATTTGTTTACTGGGATCTGAGGCACGACTTACTGGAGTGATGGATGGCTTTATATGCGACTGCTCCAGATTGCTTGTTTTGTTTGAACCTTTTCAAGATTTCTTGTTGAAGTACTTCTAAGAAAACATTTTCCTTTACTGCACATATTTCGTTTTGTTTGTTGAAGCGGCCCTCTCTTTGTTTTCCGGGGTTCTGTTTGTGGTAGAATTTTCTGAATATCAATGCTATACTTGTGGTTATTCACTAAATATCTGAAGACACCTTTCAGTGTGTGTGTGTGTGTGTGTGTATATATATATATATATATATATATATATATATATACCTTCAAATTACCTTCACAGATTTTACAACTGTTATGACTTTATTTTATTATAACATTCTTATTTGTCAGAATGTCCACATGTATCACTTGTGTTAACAGTTTGTGGAATAAAATGCGTAAAACGAGAAATGGATGTGTGATGGGTCCGCATGTTTGCCCAGCTGAGCTCCTGATCAGGAGTTGGCCCCAGTCCGCGGGCCCCTGATGATGTGGATCCTGGCCTCTTCATCCAGCTCCTCCACGATCCTCTCCTGTTTGACCGACAGGATGGTGTAGCTGACTGATGGACGGCTGGTTAAAGCAAATCACATCAGTCTGAAGTCATCAGCAGTGATCATCTCTGCTATAACAGCCTGTCTGAACGTTGAAGCCTTCTGTCAAAGCAAACAGGGCTGAATACAAACACAGGCCACATTTCAGAATTTTACTAAAATGTCATGCGATTGTTCAACACTGTTTTGCACATAAAAATGAAATCCATTAAGGTTTATGGCAGATGTGTTAAACTGAAGACTCGAGGGCCATGTACAGCACGCCGCAGCTTCTACTTTGGCCCGTGTAAAACCAGAGGGGCACCTAAAGAGAACCTTAAAGTGTGATTAAATATTATTTTATCAATCAAATCAAAGCAGTTTCTATCTGCTTTCTGCCAAATTGCATCAATCAGTTCCTCCACAATTTAGCGATTCCACAATTGTGGAAATTCATGCAAAATTCAACAGGCCACTGCACCGTTTCCACACTGCTGTGTAATTGTGAGTTTATTGCAAAATTTCTGCAAAAAAAAAAAAAAAAAATTATCCAGGATTTTTTAATACAGAAAAAACAAAACAAAAACTGAAACAAAACCAGGCAGAACATTCAGTCTGTTCATTGTCCAGATGTGAGCAGGGCAGGAGTACAAAATGTAACTGATAATAGTGATTAAGGATATCGATTAATGAGTTAATTTGAAGTTGATTGATTGATTAACAATTAATTGATAAGGGGAAATTATTAGACATAACGTGAAGGACGGAATTTGCTGCATTTTCTACATCCTTTTTTTATATTTTAGTGAACTTGGTCAAATCGCGTAAAATTGATGTTTTAAAAGAGTAAATAATAACTTGAAAATAGATGATGTAAATAGATGATGTTTAGTTGTACCTCTGATCAACAAGTTAGGATTCAAGTCTTCATTTCTGGGCCCATTACAAGAGCCTGTTTGACAAAGACTTTATGTTGCAGTGCAGGAAGTTCCCTGTCAACGTTTTCAACATAAAGTACAGCGCAACTTTTCACGACTATATCAAAAATAAAATAAATATTTTAGGTTACAACTATTCACAATGTTCGAAGTAAATTGAGGAATATTCCTGAACTTCCTGCTTTTCAACCTCAGCTGTCTGATTTTTTTAACCTACATACATGACCTTGGTATAATTTTAAAGTTTTTATTTCTTTATGTCAACTCTTTCACTGACAAATGTAAGTTTTGACTTCCAGCTCTTCTAGACATCTTGCTCCTTCAGTCAACCTCTTGTTGTGTAAGTGAACTGTGAAGGATACAGATGCCGACCACGAACGCTCCGATGCCCAGGCCGGTCAGCAGGTTCCTGCTCCGGATCCGCGCTGCGTTCTTCTGGAAGTAGTCCAGCTCCTGTCTGCGGCGGAGAAGCTGCATCTCTGCGGCTGTTCGGGTCGCTTTGGCTTCTCTACCCGGTCCTTCCTCCGCCATTGCTTGTTATTGCACTGACAGGAAGTTCACGTCTTCTTCCTGTACGTTAGAGTTCACTGGCATGGTTTGGGTTGCATTACCGCCATCTTCTGGCTCCAACCGTCTAGGACAGCTTTGTTGTTTTTCCTCTCGGGAATGGCTCGAGCATGCTTTGTCTCCATGAGATACCGTCAATTTTTTTCGAAAAATTATTACAAATGATTTTATTTTCAGAAAGTGGAAAATGCAATCATGTCACGTGTCACTGTTTAAAAGCCGCCATTGGCTTTATTTAAAATAACTTTTAAACTTTTGTGAACACCTCCTTTATTGATTATCTTAACGAATAATTACCATATACTGAAATAGTGTACTTCTATCCTAATAATGTGTATTTTATGTTTAATTCGCCTCGGAAGTCAGTGTTTCACAGACGGGTGTTACAGACACGACAGCCAAGTTGGATTTTGGATTTGGAGTGAAAGCAAATCCAAAATATTTTTTTTCTCCTAATACTTCAGAGATTCTGTCTGAATTTGAATTAAGCCAAATAAAACATTTTATTTATACACTTATTTTAGAACTCATATATTCAGAATTCTGAGTACAAAAAGATTGTGCCACATCTTTAACTAAACATACTGCTGCGTAAGTTAGTAGTTATGTGGCAAATTCCAGCTGTATGCTTTTTGTATTTTTTCTTTCAGTTACAAACATCAAATCTAAACTGTGGAAATTGTTGCTGTCTAGAAGGGACCACAGACAGATGAACAGACGAACTCCTTGCAAGAAATAATTAGACATTTCCATGTGCAAAAAACCCACTTTAATGACACCCAAGTGCTTTAAGATGAGATGTTTTTTTGTTTTCAGTTCTGGAGACTGCATTGCAAAGTAGCTGGGTGATATTTTTCTTTTAGTAATCAAAACCTTTGGAGCTTTCATGTAAATCCATATTTTAAATCTGTTCCCAGTTTTACTTTAGGATAAGTTGTACAAAAATAAAGTTGAAATAATATGAGAATAAATTTATAATATTACCACATTATTTTCAATATATTGTGACTTTGATATTATATTATCACAACTTCATTTTCCTATTATATCAACTTTATTCCCGTAATATTATGACTTTCTTTTCCTAATACTATGACTTTATTCTCAGATTATTTTGACTTTATTTTTGTAATTTTATCACTATTTTTTTTCTTTTTATGAGCCAAATATTTTGTAAGTCCAAAATGCTAAAGAATTTTGCAGCAAGTGTTTTTTTTTTTTTTTTTTTTTTGGAAAAAGCACAGGAAAGAAGAAAACTTCCAAAATCAGAATCTAGTCATTGATTATGTAATTGGTCTCCAAAGCTGAACTGCCACAAAAACCATCGACTGAGAAGCAGGAGTTCAGGAAGCAGCAGCTGGAGGAGCAGGAGGCAGCTGGCTGGAGGTGAGGCGGCAGCTTTGGAATGAGTCGGGGAGGCTCTTGGCGTGCTCCACCAGCGCGTACGAGTCTCTGATGTCCGTCAGGCCAAACCAGAAGACGGTCCACACTCCGTTTACAAAGCTGCCGTCACAGTGCTTAAAGTACCTGGACAGAGGAGGAGAAATGAAGTGGAGGCTGTGATCCGGTGCTTCCTGCTGAGCCCAGCTGATTGTTTTCAGGTTAGAGCCCAACAACGTAATAGAACTGAACAGAACATCCAACGACTAAACAGCTTGTAGAACCGCAGCTGTTGGCTTCTGTTAGACTTTATCATCTTTTCACAACATAACAGAGACTTTGGAGCTCTTAGTTGTTTCTAACTTTACTGAAGCTTAGGACTCTTTACTGATACACTGTGCTTGGGATCATTCCTTACCATAGCAAGAGTATGTCTACTTGATACCACGTTAATATGTTTGTGTGGGACTAACCATGGGTTGATCCTGTTGGTGGCCTTTGACCTCCAGAACAGCTTGCCCAAATCCTGTCGGATGCACTCCCACAGGATGTGGCTGGTGCCCTGCCCCTGCTTACTGCTGCTCACCACAAACTTGTCCAGGTAGGGGGTCCCACCGTTGACGGGCTCCATGGTGATGATGGCCGCTGCACTGTAGCTGGGGGAGGACATTAATGCAAAAATATGTGGTACTTTCTCACACACAAGCAGTGTTGTGAGATGGAAGCAAAAAGGCATGTTTTCCTATTTGAAAAGTGCGGTGTGCATTTTATTTACTTCGCTGTGTTTCCATCAAAGATTTTTTTATGTGTATTTTTAAGTATCACATTAGAAAAGTTTGACAGAAACTGTAACATTCGGAATAATTTTCTCAATCTCATATGAAAAGATTTTACACTCGCTTCAGCTGGTTTTTGGTTTCTTTGTTAAAGAGTTAATGAGTAAAAGGGGAGAAGGAAACACATTTGCTGAATAAGTGCTGACGCAGTGAATGCTTCCATCTGATGGTGGGTCTGTGCCTTTGCAGAGGCACGTAAGTTGGAAAAGTTCAAACTTGGATGGGCGGACACTCTCGGCATCTCCAGAAATGTCCGGTTGATGCTAGTTAGCAACCTCTACTTCCTGTTTATGACAGCCACGCAAAACGTCAATATTGAGGGGGGTGTCAACTTCACTCATGCTCTATAAAGTGTTGGCTGAAGGGACCTCAAAACAAATCCATGCAACACTTTTTGGATTTTAATTGGTGAATGGTTGAAAACCACGAGTCATTTCCAGACTATGTCACATTAAATCCCACATTAGGGTTTATAGTTGTAGCCCAGCAAAATATGAAAAAGTTCAAACAGTATGAATACTGGAGAAATGAAATGTACATTAAAAGCTTAAGTTTGTCATATTTTTTCCCCTGCACTACTTGAACGCACCCTTCAGAGAGGTAGACGCAGTGCAGCCGTCCCTTCAAAGACTCCACATAATCCTGCCTCAGAGTTTTATCGAACGACTTGTTGATGAGAGTCAGCAGACGCTCCACGTCGATCTCGTCCAGAGAGGTGTACCTGCACGAACAGAGCAACAGGAACGCCGGGTGTGTCTTTGTGTGTAAGTCTGAAGCAGTGTGTCAGGGGATTTCCGTGCTTTTAGAAAGTGTATCCTTGTGACAGGGGTTAATTTTGGATTATGACACACGGATCAGGTTACGTGGCTTGTGTAATATTTACTGACCTGTGTATGGGGTCGCCGTTTTTGAAAAGTGTGCCGGAACCTGACATGAAACACAAGACAGAAAATAAATTACTAAATTAATTAAGAAGATATTCTGCGGGTCAAAAACAGATGCAATCAAGCTAGCAGTAGCTCAACTCAGACTGTCCTGTGTGCTGCACACAGAGCTCTGAAATACTTCCTATAGATTATTTTGGTTTTTGCTTCTTCGTGACTCTTGCATGTTTCAGACTATCAAAAGAAATGACATCTGAGGAAAATAATCTGAGTGAATACAAAAAATATTCTTACACTGCTTTGTAAAAAATGTCAATTTACCAGCTCCTATACACCATAAGAAAGACTTTCGGTATTTAATTATGCCGCATGAACTGATCAGTGCATTACTGCGAGAAAATGCAAAGAAAAAAAAATCCTCCATGTCCACTAGGGGACTCTGTAAAATGCGACATGACCGTTCAGACTGCTGCTGCTTTGAAAACAATCGGATATGCCTCCCATTTTGATCGGATTTATTTGTTTTTGTGGTGAAAAGATGGGAATGCTGTGAAAAAGTGGGACATGGGTGGCCTTTGCCTTGTGCTCGCAGGTCTCACCCCGGTGGCTGAAGAGCTCAGTCAGCAGAGTGTCTGCAGAGGTGATCACAGCTGAGGACTCTGTTGGTAGCTGATTTAGCAGTCTGGCGATGGTGGTCAGCCTGCGGCGCTCCACTTGGCTCAGCCACTCTGCTGCAGACAGACCAGGCAGGTCAGTGGGCAGTGACACCGTGTCCAGTACCTGTCACTCAAACGGAGAGCGGCATACGTGAGTAAGCAGTGCGTATTCATATTCGACGTGCGTGCATGAGGGCTGGTTCTGTGCCTTGTGCTTTTCGCCCCGCAGGCCTCCCGAATTGTTCAGAAACATGACTTTGAGGGGCTGCAGGGCTCGGGAAATGGCTGCCGTGACCTCCGTTGGGTCCAGCACCAACGAGCATCCATGTCCGTCCCTCCCAACTGGACAAACCAGTGGGATGGTCCCACAGTCCAGACTCCACTGGAGGAGGCTGATGTCCACAGAAATGGAGTGTGGAGCACTGCAAAGAAAAGGATAGAACTCTGCTAACATAACAGAAGGAGAATTAAAGCATCGACGCCAGGAAACCTGGACATTTGTCATGACATTTTGGAATCACAGTAAAAGTATTTCACACCCCTTGAATGTCGTTACATTTTCTTCCCTTCTACTTATTAGCTTTGATGTGTTTTACTGGGATTTTATGTGATGGACAAGAAGTGAAAAAGAAGTACTAATAAAAATCTGAGCGTAGCACAGACTAATATTCAGGCACATTACATTCTGACACCCCTAAATATAAAACTAAACAGTTTGTGTGGGGTCTACGGCGATGCTAAGCTTCCTCTTTCCTGACCCTTGACCTGTACAAGATCAAGGGACGGTAAGCCCTGGCGGTCCGCTCTGCAGACCAGGTACAGAAATATTTGCTGTCTTTCTTTAACTCTTCATCTTAACCAGAAACAGAACAGTTTGATTCAGGCCTGGTCCACATGTAGTCGGGATATCTGGGAAAACTAGTACATTTTTATGAACTTTGGCCTTTCATCCACACAACATCACTAAAAACAATTACTTAAACTCAGATTTGAGAAAACTCTGTCTGTGTGTGCATGTGCAGATGGGAAAACAGAGATATAGAATTCCACGGATTACTGTCTGTCACAAATAATCCACCATTACATCCATGTGATTCCCAGTCAACACCATCTTGTGTTTTAATAACTTTATATTCTAATACACTATTTAAAAGTAGCTCAACTTATGTCTGTCCACACAAATGAACCTCTTGCAGCCATGTTTAAATCCTAACAGGAAGTTGTGGATGTTTTGAAGCAATCTGATTGGTCGACAAAGTTTTAGCTTTAGGCTACACTGCCCTCTATATGGGTTGGGCATGTTTAAAGCAACGCTGAGGCGTGTGTTTGTGTTCATGTGAATGGAAACTTTTCTGCAGCCGATCCCATGTGAACAATATATTTTTCTTAAGCAACAGAGCAATAGTTACTTTTTTTAATAAGATAGAGTGGAACATCTTAAAGAGAAAATGATTGCATTATCATTGTTGCATCATGCATAATCATCCGTGTTGTCTATTGTTGAAGTCACAGGTCCTATAACCTTCAGAGACTCCTCTTTAGTGGCTATAAAATAAGTTTTGTCCTAACCTGCTGCTTTGTGGTGCCTCATGCAGCTGCAGGAAGGACTCTGCTGAGAAGAATGGTAGAACAGTTGCTGAGTGTAGCTGTAGAGCTTCAGTGAGCTGCTGGCACCGCTCCACCAGCCCTCTGGTGCTCCAAGACCCAGCGGCTGCTTCTACAGACCCTGATTCCTGGTTATAGGAGCAGCCCATCACCACCACGGACTTCATGTCCATCCGCTGCAGGAACGACAGGCCAAAGGCCAGACTCTGTACCGTCTCCCTGCTTTGGAATACCGAGTCGTCCACCTCGAAGAGACACAAAAATATTTAGAGTTTAAAAGTAGGAAGCACTCTGTACTTTGGTCACTGCAAAAGGAATAAAATCAGTCAAATCATTTTTTTGTGTGTAGATAAGCGATTTCAAAACAGTCAACTTTAAGCTGCGTGTTTCAGGAAATGTGTTATGTTGCCACACACAGTCCTGACATTTTGGGTTATTTTTTCTACATATGAAGGCATGTCTAGAAATAATATCATAGACATTTTTTTAAAGTAGTAAAAAAATTAAATTTTACTTTGGAATTGTATTTCATTTTTTTGTGGAACTTAATTTGTTTCCAACTATCAGCAGGAACATTTCCTGCTGGACCGGTCTGACGTTGGGTCAGAAGGGACAGTTCACTCCCTTTTGTTGGTCCAGGGTGCAGTTATGGTACTGACAGCTTGATCACATAAGCTGGTACTGCTGCATGGCAGGCCATTTTGACATAAAACTGGTTTCCTCTGACTATCTGTAATTGACATCTGTAATTACAATGAAAGCGTGGTGAAGCTGATTTTACATTAAATAGCTGTGGAAGTGAACACAGCTAAATGCGAAAAACCTTTTAGAATTAATAGAAAGAGTATGGTGTAAAACTACATTTTATTAAAAGTGGTCTCAGATACTACATAAACCAGCTCACTGCACTGACCTGAATTGATCAGATGACTTTGTAAAAATGGAGGATTTGTTATGAGATTGTGATGTTTTTAAAATGTGCCAGAAACTGGCCATAAGCTGAGAAAGAAATTCTTATTTCTCTGTTGCTATGAGAAACATCTATAAAACTACTCTTGTGTAGAGGAAAAATATGATATCAATCAATCAAATTTTATTTGTATAGCACATTTCAGCAGCAAGGCATTTCAAAGTGCTTTACATAATTAAAATAAAAACAGCATGTGACATTGAATAAACAGTGAGAAGGAGGAAGAGATTTTGAAAAGGAAAAAAAAAGATTAAAAAAAATAAAAACATTAAAACCCGCGCCCCTTTTAGGACTTCAGTTAAACGTCGTTTGATCTTTAGAAAGCTCTTCAAATAACAAATTTTAAATAAATAGTGCAATATTTAAAAAAATATATATAGGGAAGAGATATGTATGAAAACTAATTTGCTTATTTTGATATGGTCCAAAATAAAAATAAATTTGACAGCTCTGAGGCCCGGGCATTTCACCCTGACCCTCGTGCCATAAACTGCCTGAAATGACGTTCAGTTTTGAAGACTATGAATTCATTTAAAAAAACTCGAAAACATAAAAGTCTCGGTTACTTCCTTGTTAACAAATAAAAAATGAAAAGTTTACCTCCAGCACAGCAAAAGCAGGCGACTGAGATAAGTTCGCTCTCTGGAACTGGGTCAGCCAGTACCGAGCCTCGCGAGGATCCCCACCGACCTCGCTGAGGAAAGCCTTCACGTCCCGGTAAATTAAGTTCCGGTTTGCCAGCGCGTGTCGGTCAGCGGCGGAGTAATACCCGGGACTTTCCTGCTGACCCGCGGCCGCGGTTCGCCCTCCCATGCGGGCTGCAGTGGAGCTCTCTGTACGGCACTGAGTGGCACGCATCTGCCCCCGCTGCCGGCCAGAGGTCCCGGCGAGCACCGCAGAGCATCGGCCGGGACCAGACAGGTACTTCCCAGCCATCACCACGGCCCGACAGCCGGTGGAACCGCTGTTGACTTTGGACATGTGGAGAGCTGGGACCGACCCGGAGGCCTTTGCTGTGCAGCAGGGTGTGCTGTCTGTGTGGACACTGACAGCTGGACCATTCAGCACGCAGCCTGCTGCTGTGTCGGCATTTCTCATATTTCAACTGACCAGCACATGAGTCGTGGGTTGAGGGGGCCATTACAAGGAGGTCTGAATACCAAATGTTGGAAAGAAAAAGAAAATTACCAGATTTGTTACTATGATACAACTTTATTCAAAGGCATACATATCAGTTCCTTTTTGAAACAAAATACAATGCTTTGGAAAAGCACATTAATTAACATTAAACAAGACTTTTAATGGCTTTTCCTCTGGCCAGTCTTCCATACAGACCAGGTTTGTGGCCTGTATGGAACAGATCCTTCTGTCTGAGCTCTGGATCTCCACAACTCCTGAACAGATTAAGTCACTGACCCATTTAGCTACTTCTGTCATTAATACTTTCCTTTGCAGTTTTGCTTCTCTTCTCCATTTTCAGACAATGGGTTGAGATATTCAGATGTTGGGGATATTGTGTTTAAACTGAATCCTGCTTTAAATTTCTACAGAACTTTCTCCCTGACCTGTCTGCTGTCTGTGTCCTCTGTTTGTTCTCTAATGTTCGCTAACAAACCTCTGACCCCTTCAGGGGACAGCTTGGTTTATACAGAGATTACATGTTGGATACTTATTATGAATATGGTGACTTTTGGATCTTATTTAATCTGACATCAGCCGTAACTGCATGGTTCAGTTTAGATTTTTTTGCAAATAAATTTAAGAACTAACATATCATTTTCTTTCCGCTTTGTAAGTATGCACTACCTTGTATACACTGAAGACTGTAATGGAATCTAGTTGGAGAGAATGTAGAAAGAATAGAGTGAAGGATTTTCTGGCTACTCTTTAACACTATGCATAAAGAATAGAATTTTGTATTTTTACACTTATTAAGAATGAAACTGTAGAAGTAATTTTAAACCCTGCAATGGACTTCTTGCCCTCCAGTCCATGATGTACCATGTCTCCATCCCAACAATGACTGCCACATACCTAGATGGATGGATGGATGGATGGATGGATGGATGGATGGATGGATGGATGGATGGATGGATGGATGGATCGTTCTCTGGCTGCAATGATACTTTAGAATGAAGCAAGGTTAGGGCCAATGAAGATCTCATTTGACATACAGGCAGGGTTTGACGAGATATTAGAACAAGGAAAGCCTCTGTTCTGTCCAGATGACCAGTCTAGCAGTGGTCAATAATCTCATTTTTATTTTGATGTTTGGTATTTCAACCTAAATCCTTTTCTCAGGAATGTTTCCATTGTAATGACATACAATGCATTTAAACTCAAAATCAGTACTAAGTGAAGAGTCTGATGATGACAATCACGGCTTTAGTGATTTTGTCATTGAACCTGGTAATGAACCACATTATGAACAATCTGTGGAGAGAAATGGTCAGCAGACTTTGACAGAGCCACACGGCTCCCTTCCAGAAGTGTTCATTGTTCATGACGAAGGTCTCAGAGATTCTTCAGTAACCAGAGGAAACCCTTCAAGCTCAAGTCATTAGTGACCCCCTGGCTTCCTTTTTGGAAGACATCTGACCCTGAGATCATCTTGGCTGCACAGGACATACCGAATGATGACTCCCTCAGCGACACGCTGATCTATCAGCCTGATCTGGTACCTCTAAGTCCTCTTCACTTTGTGCCTGAAACATAGAGCTTCAGTGAAATGATAGCAGTTTCTTCTAACCCTGAGTCAGATTCCGACTTCCTGACAACACAGTAGAGAAGGGTACTGGTTGTGGTGTAATCAGAGACGTCTACAGCAGCTTCATTTCACTTTGTGCAGTTTTATGGATAATAGAGACAGAGCTGGTGGTGTTGGGTCTCAGATCGGTGTTACATCTGCAGTCTTATATAAGTGGCAGCAGCGGGCGTGGTCTCTGTAGACCCAGACAGCGTTTCTATTCAGCACGCTACTGCTGTGTTGGCGTTTGTCACATTTTGACAAACTGAGGTGGATGGGGCGGGGGGGAGTTGAGGTTCACTGCAACCACTGATGGGAAAAAAAAGAAGTCTGAATGGAAAATGTGGAAGAAAAATAAATGTTCAACTTTAATAGGAAAACAAAATGTTACAGGAAGAACAGAAGTCTGCATTTCCTAATGAATCTTAAAGTCTAAAGCTTTAAAACTCTTAATGAATAGAATAATAATTCCACACACTGAAAAAAGAAAATAGTTGAACCAACTTAATTGAATTGCTTCAAGTGGTAAGTTGGTTTAAGTTGACAAATTTAAGTCAGTCTTACTCAAATCATTTAGTTTACTTCAAATAAAGAAGTAAACTAATAAAGGACCCTTTTTTATCCCAGGTGGTCTTTGTTTGAGAGTAATTAGACAGGAAAGACATGCAGCAAAGGTAATCAGGCTGAGAATGGACTCTGTGACGGTAGTGTGGAGGACTAAGGTCTCCTTATGTGGGTTGTGCTGAACCCCTGCGCCACCACAGCAGCTGGTTGGTTCAGGGTCTGTCCCTGGGGAAGCTTCGTCATGACGTCAGACTTAGGACACAAACATGGCTTTGAACTTAATTGTTTCAAGAAAAACCAAAGTAAAAAGTTCCTCTACCTTAGAAATGTGAAACTTTTAAGTTACTTCAGCACGAAAAAGTAAGTCGTCATCACTAAGCCAAAAGAATAAGTGAGATTAATGTAAATAAGTGTATAAAATGAACCACATCCAAATACACTTCTTAGAGTGCCCATAGAGTGTCTTCTTAAGGAGTTGACTTCCAGGGTCCTGGCTTTGGTTGGAGGTGAGACCTGCTACGTCTAACTGGTCTTATGTTACCTCACCAGCTCCATCTCCTTTCCCTCCAGTGCATCTGCGTCTTTTAAGAGCTGACCTGGTGCTGGTAGAGGTCACGTCCTGCCTCCTGAAACACCCAGACTCCACATGGGCCCACGTGGAGGCTTCTTTGTGTTCACGGTGCCATTTGGTTTTAACTCACGGTGTCATACGACCCGGTGCATGCTCTCTTAAAGGACAGAGTTGTGTGTAGGTGGCTGTGGTCCTGCCAGGGTCCTGGATGATGATTGGGTTTGAAGAAGCAGAGGGTGTGGTGACCGCTCCAGTGGCGCCTGTGTGTATGCGTGTGTGTGTGTGT
>NW_015113108.1:344013-360564 GCF_001443285.1 Poecilia latipinna | reverse complement strand
CCTGAAGGCATGCCTATCAAGTGTCTGAGCTCATTCCCACTTGATTACAGAGAACAAGTTGGGGATTTCCTCTGTGAGCCATCTATAGCCTTAAGACAACAATTTAAAAAAAGTTTTATTTAAAACTTATTAGTTCAAACTGACCTGTCTAGACTAAACTCTCCATCGATGAGCTCTACTTGCATATTTTATAGAAAATAAACCAATTCAGTTGAACTTGAACGGTTATATTGGAAATATTGATCATTTAACCGATCAGTAATAACCCTCATGTTTTCATCACAATTAGACAGAGGACAAATGCTCAGAGTAAAATTGCGTACCTAAAGATTTGACTATCAAATGTACATCAATGTTTATCTCTGAGAAACAAACACAGAAAAGTTTTAGGTGCAAGTCGGTTTGGAAAAGGAGGAACTCTTAGGTCCATCAACATGAACTGCTGCAGTCCTAGAACAAGACGAGAGCAAGGCTTATGTTTGGTTCAGATGATGGTTTAATTAGTTGCAACCATCTTGGATTCTGCTCTGGGTTCTGGAGCTCAGTCAACTGTTCCGTCTGTTGGTTCTGTGGTACAGTCTGGACGTCTTGGTGGTTTCTATCTTTGGAAATCACAACTGAACATGTAAGAGACACTAAAAGTAATCCTGCTGGATAATTTGGGGACTCGTCTTGGGTACAAGAAGACCATGAAGGCGATACGACGAAACTTCCTGGAACTTTAAAGATCAAAAGGACAGTAAACGAAAGCTATTTTGCAACTGAATTGTAGAGTAATGGGTCAGGCTTGGTTTTCATTCCAGCCATATTTCTTCTTCCCACTGGTTTAATGTCTCGTAGGGCTGACCCAGCATTGGGAGCCGCCAACCACAGTATTTTAGCAAAGGGTGCCATGTTTCATTATATAGCTGTTAAGAAAGATGGATTCGAAAACCCTGGTGCTTACATTTCTTTGTAAGAGTCGGTGCCAAAAGCATACTGTATAAAATGTAACCAGCTCAACCCAAGAATGCATCGATTTCAGCAGCTTACTCCGTCCTAAGCTAGCAGGATCCTTGCCAAAGAAAAAATGCTATTTGACACCTCATATTTAAAGGGGTTTTAGATTAATACTTAATGCATTTAGACATAATATGCATGCATCTGTATAATAAGATTGTTTCAGCTCAATAATGAAGGCTTGAACAAAACGTATTTTGCTCCTTAGAGTGACAAATTTGCGCACACAGCTTCCGTCAAAAACATGCCATCGCTAAAGAGGCAGCAAAGGACAACGTGTTTTCTTGGTCTGATGTTTATTACGTCAAATGGCCGGCTTGTTCAGGTGTCAATGACATAATTTTTTAGAGTAGATAAGCTGACAAGCAATCATACGTCCATAATATGAGCAGTTGTTTGTGATTAGTGGAGAAACACAATTATGATCCCTCTTACAGGTTTGAGAGCCTCAGCTCTGCCAGCTCTTCAAGATCCCAGATAAACAATGGCTTTGCTTGTTTCACACAAACAAAACGCAGAGGTTTGCAACATAGACATATTCAGAAAAATCAGTGTCTGCATCAAGAACAAACAACCCCCACCACATACACTCTGGCACAGCGTGAGTCCGTAGTTATTGCATTGGAAGGCAAGACTAATAGCTCCCCTGTCCTCAGCTGAACTGTGGGGGAAACCATTCAAAGCGGTTTACACAGAAAAGGAATGAGCAGCCCAAATTATAATAACAGCTTCATTCATTAAACGCTGTGCCAACACACACGTCTGCTGAGGGGAACGTCTCCTGCTCTTCAAAGTAATTCTTTTCTTTTCTTTTTTTTTCAGAAGTTGTACTGTCCTCATCTCACCTCTGCAGCTTCACAACTCAGATTTGTAAGGGAGAGCCTTCATGTTTGCTATTTTAAGTCTCAACTCGTTGATGATTTGATTCAGTGATGCGGAACACCTGCTGCTGTTTCCATTACCAATGTGCGCAAACCTTTTCCATGTCCGGTCAATGTCGAAAAACACATTTTACGCTAATGCACCGTTTCCATTAAACAAGAAGTTAAACTAAAATCGCACGTGAATAAGCTGGTTAACGCAACAAGTCATTAAAAATGAAGCAGCAACGGATGTAAACATTTACGTGAGATATACTGATAATTGGCCAAGGCGCTCGCGCTCTTGTCTATCAGCCAATCAGAAGGGACGTCGGTAACTTATTCGGCGCAGATGTGTGGCGGTTTGGGGAAATTGTAGTCGGTAATTTTACAGAAAAGTTATAAATTCAATACATTCAAATGAGACACAACTTTTTTTTCTTTTTTTTTTAAAAAGTCATCATCCTACTACTTCCTGTTGTCTTCTATGTCTTCTCTGGCAGGAGTAACGTGCAGCTGACGATCACGTGACTCATGTGATGTGAAAGGTTTTTCCATTGCAGTTTTGTTTCGATGAGGCTGAAAAACCACTTCATCCTACCACAAAACCTTTCCATAGAAAACCATGAGTTTTTCCAAAATTGCTGTGTTTCTTTTAAATTTATTTTCATAATTTCAAGTTGTGGAATTCTGTGGTTAATGGGAACCCAGCAAGTAGTATTAAGTATGAATGTACCGCAGCTGTGTTTCCATTCACCATATAATTGCACAAATTGGAATTCTGAAAATAAATTTGCTTAATGGAAGTATGCTGATTAAAAATATATATGTTTTGTATTGAAATGAGTGTATTTCACAAAACTTAAATGTTAACACTTTTTTTCTACATCTCACAGACATTACTGCTGGTACAACCTGACACATGTGGTGTTTGTGACCTCAGGACATGGTCAGTTTTCTGGTTTGAGAATCTCTCTGTCTTATCTTTGCATTTTCCCTGTGTTGTTGTTGTTGCTTTCATGACCTCCCAGGCAAGTAATTCATAGCTGAGTGTGAGGTGGCGATAATAAGAGTCAGCTTCTCTGATTCTGGGGCCATGCTGGAAAAACTGATGGACTGTTCTTCCCTCCAGATCAGGGGTTCATCTCCACCTCAAGCTGAAGGAAAAGTTAGAGTATTTTTGGTGTTTTTCTCACAAATATTGTCAAAATGGAGATGGGTTGGGGCTTTGTCTGCTGTACTGTGGGCTCAGCTGAGGCATGAAGCGTTTCATTTAACAGTCCTCCAGGTCCAAAGACTCACTTACGGCCATGATAACAGAAATGAGATCCGAAGAAGATCCAGCGCCTGCTGCAAGTAGTAGATAGATGGACGGACAGACGGACAGACAGACGGACAGACAGACGGACAAATGTTCATAAACATTTGAAGTCCTCAGAGCCCAGCAGCTGGAAAGATGCACAATTTTGTCTGATTTTAGCAATTTAAAAATAGTCCAACAGAAGATTTTTAGAGCTACAAACTGAACTTCAAAGTTAAGTCTACACACAGATCTTACAGATGTCTCAAATTAAAACTTAGGTATTTTCTCCACTTTTTTTTTTTTTTTTTTTTTACAAAATTTAACTGTCTGGGCTATATGGGATTTAAACTTCCACAGTGTTTTAGGCTAGTTAAACATCTCACACATGATAAAAACTACAAACAATTCAGAAAACACAAACTAAAACTCCAATGCAGCTTAATTTGATTTTAATTTGAGTACAAACAAACTAATTTCATTCTATTCTCTGCATGTTGCAGCATTAACATCAACATGCAGATGAAGACTTGGTGTTTATTTGAGAAAATAGTGGTGAACATGATGACATACTTTTGTATATTTGTACTGATGGATGGAAACAAATTTTATTTCTAAATCTTTTATGGCACCATCGGCCTTTACTGAACAGTAAATAGACAGGAAACAGAATGTAGAGAGGGGAACGGCGTGCAGCGGAGGGTCCGAGACCGGGAATCAAACCAACAACGTTGAGGACTGTAGCCTCCACACACATAAACCTAACTTATAAAGGATATCATTTTGATTGTGTCCCATGCTTTTATTGATTTTTTTTACCACAACAAAAGAAAATGAGCACAAACATACCAAGCAAATCTAAAATTATATAGTAGTATGATGGGCATTTTTCAATTGGGATTTTGAAAGCACTGATCCACCTCTTTCTGCATATTACTACTTTCATTATATTGTAGAAATCAGTTGTCACTTTGACATTCATTTTTTTTTGTCAAAACAACCCACTTTCGTTGATCTTGATTGATTTGTAAAAACAAAAATATTTTTTTCCACTGTGTGTCCTATTAAATAAAAATTCCCTGCTGTTGGTTTAGATCAGTATGATGTTTATTACAATGTTTCTTTCATCACAACTTATACTGAAGTCTAGAAAAAAAAAGTTGTTCTTGTTCTTAGAAAATTAATTATCATGTCACAGTCAGCCCCATCATCAGATGGAAGTTGAACATTTTAGTGTTTTCAGGCCCATCGCTATGTCATGTTAACACATTACATGAATGAAATCAGACTGAAGTGGACAATAAGTGTTATAAAATAATAATAATAAAAATGAGCCAAATTCAGAAGATTTTTCAGGGTTAATTAAGCTTAAGGACATTTCCACTTGCAGGCCTCCTTTATTATAATCTTGCCTTATTAAGATCATTTATGTCTCTTTCTACCAGTTTAGTTTCTTTTCTTTTTTTTCATCTTTGAAGTTATTTCAGTGTGGAAAAAATATGAAAATCTAAAACAGATCATTTTTGACTGGGGCAAATTCAGTGTTAATGGTCCGGTGCTGCATGGTGATGCCAGGTTCAGATCCCAGCTGGAGCCTTTCATCACTACATGACACATCTCATGGATTCCAACTGAAATCCATTTAAGTTTTTGTTTGCCACAAACTTAAATGGATTTGTGGAAAATGTTCATGGGACAAGTTTAACTTTCTAATGCCATCTATGCAGTTATGTTCAAAATTATTCAGGCAGATTTAGATTTTAATTAATCTTTAATTAATGTATTGAACCAGAGTTCCAAATTAATTTTTTTAGATGGAAACAAAAGATTAGGGTGATGGCACAGAACTCAAAAGTTGGAGATCATTAACAAAGACGTATCATAAATATACAAGAGGAAAAATTAGGATAAAAATTATAAGAAAGATTTTATTGCTTTAACACCAATATATACTGAGAAGAGCATAAATAATTCATGCCTTGCACCTTCTGATGAAAATTTAAGCTAATGTGATTTTCTTTATGTTCAAAATTTATTATTGCTCAAGAGAGTTGCATGTCTGACTGAGAAACGGCTGTAAATCCGCCAGCGGATTTAACGATTCAATCATTCTGGACTCACGTACGTTAAGTCAGCCTGACCTTCTGCCGCAGGACGAGCGGCGTCGACATCACTCCTGCTCTAGAGCAAAGCTCTTAATTTTTCATTTCCATCTTAAGACCGCGGATAAACAGAACATCTGGTTTTAATGTCAGCAGACGTTAAATAAATCTTCTCAAAGCAACACGTTTCCTTTCTTAACTCCGCGCGTCTTGGCGCGCCGCGCGCCCTGGCGCCGCTGGAGACCGCAAAGGTTTAAACGGGGTTACCAGCAATCCCTTTAACGGCCAGGTGCCCCCCCTCGGCCCCAACCCCAAGTGGCGCTCCGACTTATTAAAACAGCTTCTTCCTGCATCGTAGGAGCAACTCCTAATTGTCTTATTGCGAGCCACTTGGCGAGTGATGACCGCAGATTAGGGAGCGAAAAGCAGACCGCCAGCGCCGCGACTTCACCGGGACTCATCAGCTCAGCCCGCGTCAGGTGGCTTCCTGTCGCCCGGCATTTCTTTGAACAAGGGTAAGTGTTTTTTTTTTTTTTTTTAAGGGGGTCGCTGGATCTCAGACCCGCATCTCTGTCTCCGATCTTCACCACTTGTCGAGTTGAGATGCGCTGGATGCTGTTTCCACGGTGGATCTGGTTCCTGGCGTGCGCGTCCGCGCGGATGGAACTCGGCGGCGCAGCTCTGCCCCGTGACACCTACTTGCACGCGGGCATCTGCCCCAATGAGATTAACCCCAACCTGTGGGTGGATGCCATGAGCACCTGCACGCGGGAATGTGATTCTGATGAGGTAGTTTATGTTTTTTTTGTTGTTGTTGTTTTTAATCACTGGTAGGCAAAATAGTTTTAAAGTTTGATATCTGTATTTTAGGGCTATGAAGTGTCTTCGTAAAGTATTCACACCCTTTGAACTTGATTATGTTTTTTTCCTATGAATACAGATTGAAAGACCGATAAATAGTATTACATAATTGCAATATGAACGGAAATCGACACATCGCGGTCTTTTGTTTTTCTTTTTCTTCTCCTTCTTTTTTTTTTTTTTTACAAATAAAAATCTCACGTTTTTGCGTCCTCTAACCAGTTTTCACCCCATGCATCACTCTGATGTCTCTGATCAGCTTCCTGTCAGTCTGCCTGGTCATGATGCCCCACCGCCATGTTCTAGGCTTGTTAGTTTTCTGTCACACTGTGTTTGCCAAGTAGCCCCGAACCTTCAAATTTGATCTCTTCTCACAATGTTTATCTATAAGTCGTCTGAAATTGAACTTCTTATGGATTTCTTTTAACAATGTTCCACAACTAATAGTTGTCTTGTCAACCTGAGTGTAGATCACAGTTCTTCCTGTTACCATGGAGCTTTCGGCTGCTTTTCTGCCTAACGCTCTCTTTGCCTGGCTTCTATGTAGGTTAGGAGTTGTGCTCACTCTTTTCATTCTTGGAAAATTGATTGAAAGGTGCTTCATTGAGAGGTTCAAAGCCCTACAAGTGGCTACGTAACTTAAATTGCTTTTAAACTTATTCTTTAGCCACTCTGCTGTGTTCCTTGGTCTTCCTTATGTTGCTTGTTTGCTAATATTCTCTAACAAACCTTTGAAGCCTCTCCCATACTTCATCCAAAGTGTTGAACTTGATTCTCATTAGCTGCGTTTCCATCGACCATATAATTGTGCAATTTGACATTTTAGAAAAAAATGTTTTTTTATCAAAAGTTTTGTCTCTAGGATGAGGATGTTTGTTTTTTAGCCATATAAGAATTGGTCTATTTCGCAGAACTGCAATGGAAACACTTTTTTCATATGATCACCAATCACATGTTGCTACTGGCGCAAACCACAAAGAAGACGGCAACAGGAAGTAGATAGGGGATCGTGAAGCAGCGTGTTTTTTAATTACGTATCGTATGAACAAACTTACTCACGTGGTTTTAGTTGTGCTTCTTATTTAATGGAAACACCACAATTGTGAAATTGTGATTTTCAATATTAGCGGTATATTGACAAAGTTTTGTACACATTTGTTATGGAAACGCAGCTATTAAGGTAGGTGCATGACGAAAATTGTCTTTTTCTTGGCACCAGGCCCTAGTTGGTCTATTTGGCCAGAGCTCTATGCGATGTATTGTGGGATTGGTCAGACATTTGCGGACCGCAATGTTGATCTTACGCTTCAGTCCACTCTCACTATCTGGTTTTTGTGTCGGCGACACAAATACTTTTGAGGATTGCTTATCATGTACATCATTCAAGTTGAGGAATTAGGTACAGTTGTATAATTCTTCGTCAAATGGCATTGTCATGCTCAGCCAACATCGTCCCTTCCTCCACCTGTTCAGTGAATTTATACATGTTCATCTCTAAGGCTCTCATGTATACTGAATCGGAAGGAGTGTTCCCCAGGTGGTCTGCGCCATGTATGACAGGTTTGTGTGTAAATACGAATGTCCTGCAATCCTTTGACACTGCATCGACTGTTTGGCTATGGATGAAACATGAGAGAGTCTTAAGTCCCTCACAAACCATCTTGATTAAATAGCAAGAGTAAAATACACACAATTTAACTCTATATATGCCAAGTTACATGAGTTCTGAAGGTAATTAACTGCAGTGGGTTTTATTGATGTGTATAACAAGCTGAATAGAAATCCATGCCTAAGATTAGTATTTCTTAAAAAAGAAATACACAGAAAATCAAGTATTATTTAACACCCACTTTGAAATGATGTGATACTTTATTTTGGTCTTTGACATAAAATCCAAGTAAATGAGTTGAAGCAATTTGACAAAATGTGAGAAAGTGCCAGGCGTTGGGCTGCTTTGCAAGGTGTCGTATTGTTTTTGTTGATTGCAGTGTGCGAAGCACTTCCTACTCCTCACTTGTAAAATCCACCCCATGCACTGAACATCCTTCATGAGCAATTTTCTCTTTGATTCTTACAGGAGTGTGAGTCCTCTGAAAAGTGTTGCCAAAATGTCTGTGGGAACCACAGTTGCGTTGCTGCCCGCTACGTGGATGGGAAGAAGGGCCCTGTGGGAATGCCTAGGGAAGCATCGTGTGCCAGCTTCATGTGCACCCAGCAGGGCTCCGAGTGTGTCATCTGGGAGGGCCGCCCCTTGTGTAAATGCCGGGACCGCTGCGAGAAGGAGCCAAACTTTACCTGTGCCTCAGATGGCATGACTTACTACAATAAGTGTTTCATGGATGCAGAGGCATGTTCTAAGGGCATCACCCTCTCAGTTGTCATGTGTCGATTTCACCTCACCTGGCCCAACATGAGCCCTTTGCTTCCCCAGTTGACCACGCTTCGTCCTACGACTGCCCCCTTTCAGCCCACCGTCCCACTACCATTGGAACCTGAACAACCCGTGTTGGTCACCAGCCCCATTCATCAGACCGTAAACGTGGGTGAAACAGCTAGCTTCCTGTGCGATGTCACCGGTCAACCCCAGCCTCAGATCATGTGGGAGAAGCGGCTGCCCTTGGGAGACGTGAGGGTGATCATGAGGCCCAATAATGTGTTGGGGAACATGGTGGTCACAAACATTGGCCAGCTGGTCATCTACAACACCCGGCTGCAAGATTCTGGGGTCTATACCTGCATAGCTCAGAACCCGTCTGGTTCAGTCCAGGTCCACCACCCGCTCACTGTGCTCTCAGCAGAGGTGTTCAGCACTCTGGGCCCCAAGAACTTGACTCGCTGCCTCCCTGAAGAATGCCAAAACCCCTTTGACAGCCCAGAGGACTGTGGAACGGGGCTGGAGAAAGTCAGCTGGTACTATGAGCCCAAATCCAACAACTGCTTTCCCTTCAGACACTGCCACAGCAGCAATGACCAGTCACCCAGAAAAATGTTTGACACATACGAGGGTTGCATACAGTGCTGTGGACCGGAGGTGTCCAGGCCCTGCGGACTGCCTGCCCTGCAGGGCCGCTGTAAGGTCTATGAGCCCCGGTGGGCGTACATTAGCACCATGGGCAAGTGTCAGTCCTTCATCTATGGAGGCTGTGAGGGAAATGACAACAACTTTGAGTCAAAACAGCTCTGCGAGGAAATGTGCCCCTTCCCGAAAAACCACCACTGCAAAGCTTGCAAACCGAGAGGCAAGATGGTGACGAGCTTCTGCCGGAGCGACTTTGTGGTCTTGGGCCGCATGACGGACATTACGCAAGAGAACGACTCGGGCCACGCCCTCGTGACTGTGGAGGAGATCTTTAAGGACGAGAAGATGGGTTTGCGCTTCTTCGGCAAAGAACCTCTCGAAGTTACTTTCCTCAACATGGACTGGAACTGCCCATGCCCAAACATAACGGGCGCGGCCGCGGAAGGTCAGGTCATCATCATGGGCAACGTCAGCGAAGGCATGGCCATACTCCAGCCTGAGAGCTACGTGGGTGCTTCCACTCCCCGTCGGGTACGGAAACTGAAAGAGGTCATCTCGAAGAACACCTGCAACATCCTCAAAGCAATCACCAATAGCCCTCAGTAGGATTCTCACTGCACAAAGCGTGGACTTGACAAAACTGTAACAAACTCTTGTGAGCTCGACCTCACTGAGGCGTTGTTTGAATCTTTTGATTCGAAAGTTCATGTTTCTTGGAATTCTTTGCTTGTTTATTTTCCCCAGTTGTATCTTGTTCATCTAGGATTTTGTATATTTTAGTTTCTGTTTTGCTTAATAATGTAGGATGGAGATGTCCTTAATTTTTGTCTTATTGTGCTGTGAACAGGCATCCGCATTGCAGATTTATTTTGCTTTTACTTTTGTCAAATCTAATGGTTTCAGATCTCTAATGATAACCTGAAAACATTTAAATGCAGTGTTAAATTGTTTTATTTATTTAGAGAATAAAAAAATCGACCTTGTTTAAGGTGGAAATTTGTTAAACTATAAAACTGAACAAATTTTAAAATTACAAAATGCAACAAATGCTAAATAATAAAATTTCTGCAATTGACCATATTTTTTGGAAAGTTGCTTTCAATCAACTTCTCAGTATGGAAATGGTTACGGAGCCATTTGTAATCTTAATGCTTTTGTGGTTTTGTATTCACCCAAGTTTTCTGTCCAATATAAAAATAGAATTTATGATACCAAAAATTTTAATGAACCAAACAGAATAAGCAAAAACAACAGAAATTTATTGGGGGCCAATCCACTAGCTTATTACTAATTATTATTACTTTTCATGACCTCCATCAGAATGGAGAACTAATCTTTTTTTATTTTTGTATAATTTAAATGGCCTTGTATGTGTATAGTCTATTATTACAGCTCTACTTCCAATCAAGAACCTTGTATATACACATTATATCAAACCAAAGTACCTGTTAAACTTAATATAAGCTTTGATTTGTTTGATTAAAATGATTTGTTATTGCAACATTTTTTTTTTTTTTACAACCAATTCTATTCTTTCTTTTTATTAACTTTGCTTTTCTTTTGGGGCTATTTATTGCCATATAGGCTTTGTATTTTATTGTGTATGTAATATCTCTATAAATAAATTGATTTTTTTTTTTATGTGTTTTGTTATGTGCATAATCTACACACACATAACTCCATGAGAAGGATTCTTCCTGTGCGCTGACATTAAGCCCTCTCTACCTCTGTGGCTTATCTGACAGGCTGATAAAAGAGACTTGGGAGTCGTACATTCCCAGCTGCCTCTGCCCCCCCAATGCTTACCCTAAAAAACTTCAAAACAGAACCATTCATTCTAAAGACCCCAGTGGCATTGTAAAAAGCTTCACCCTATTTTGATTTGCCTGCGAGGTCCAGCCTAATTGGGTGAGGAGCCCGAGTTGTAAACCTCAGATCCACTCCCATAGAGGAGTTATGTGTTTCATGCGGTGCCAACAGAATTCTCTGGGTTCCTAGGAAAAGGCCTTGGTGGGCTACGACGAGGGTGTTCCACTTCCCAGATGAGGTTCTGTTTCCCCCATCCACACCGGCGATGGAGGCAGGACATTACCGCAACTACAGGGCTCCTTTACTGGCTGCTGTTGAGTGAAGAAATATTAGATCTACAGCACTTTGGGATCCAATGACAAAGTCATCAGCAACATAAACTTAACAGCTGTGAAATGTTCACAGGGTTGCCGGGCAATGCATCGCCTGGAAATGCTTTTATTTACGAAATGTATCATTCAAATTAATATCACAGAAGAGAAACATCTACATTTTGTGTTCAATTTTCACAATACACTGTCGTTGATACATTAATGTGAGAAAACACAATATATAAGAAAAGGTGTGGTCCAAAGTTTATGTTAAAATGCATAAATTTCAAAACGTTTTTTTCAATTTAAGTCAAGGTCATTTTTATTATCTTGAACCCTGCAGTGTGCTCCACCGTAACATATAAGTGGTGTTTTTTGTTTTATTTTAAACATTACTATATAGATAGCAAAAGCCAAACCAAACAGCTTTTTATTATTATTAAATGCTAGCAGCGCTAACTACTCTTATCGCTAAATGATGGGACTGCAAACATAAAATATAAACTCTAGAATCATTTTCATTGTATGACTTTTAAAAAAAAAACTTTCCTGTTCTTTTATTTCATAATAACAACAGAGTCGCTAAAAAAAGGAAATACACCTTTGGTCATTACCTTTAAGAAATGGAGGAAGTATTTCTTTAATCATTCTCTGGTTGACTAGCAGAGGCAGCTAATGAGGACGGCACGTCGGACTGGCTGCCAATCTACGGTTAGCAAACAATAAAAAGATGTGCTCACAAATCATTTGATCGGCAGGTTGATAATGGGTGCCTGTACATAAAACACTGCAACAGAAAGAGAACAAAGACACAAAAGGGTCGTGAGAAGGCTAGCTAAACGTTAGCAGTCAAAAATGCTAACGTTGGCATCTGCTACGGAACATCGTAACAGCCCTAAAGTAAAAAGGTTTTTTCACCTCTTCTAAGTAATCAAATCTGATATAGCATACATACAGCTCTATAATGTGTAAACTATATATTTTTTCCAAAAATATGCCATATATCTATATATACTGCTCAAAAAAATAAAGGGCACATTTCACTTTAATTTTGTGTGTGGCTCCAAATAAATTTGATTTTCATTGATGATTTTTGTGTGATTTTGTTGTCAGCACATTCAACTTTGTACAGAACAAAGTATTCAATGAGAATATTTCATTCATTCAGATCTAGGATGTGTTATTTGAGTGTTCCCTTTATTTTTTGAGCAGTATATATAGATATATGGCATATCCTTTAGCAGTGTAAGGATATTCTTACACTGCTAAAACACAAAAACCTATCAAGTATTTTTGTCTAGTTTCCACAGCAAAAATACTTCACTGTATTTTACTTCAAGTAAAAATAAAACTAACATGCAAGAAACTTGTCATCTAAATACAGAAACTTAAGTCAATAATTATTAAATATTGATTAAAAAGCACTAGTTAAATCGATAGATGTTTTTTCACTTGCAAGAAAAACTTTTCTATATTTTTTTTAACTTGTTTTGAGAAAGGTACCTTTGCAATGGTCTTATTGACTATAGAATGTTTAAAAATGTGTGATTGTTAAAAGATGAAAACTACCATATTTAATTTTTAAAAGATTTCAATTTGACAGTTAGAAATGGTTTAGAAATGGTCTCTTAATACAAAAAGGTCTCCATCTGCTGCATGGGCCACTTTTTGCTCAGCCCTATGTTACTCTGTTCGTAAAACCTACCAAAAATCGATTTCTTTTTGGCCTCATGTACGGTATCATCTTATGAACTGGATATATGAACTTGGTCGAAGCATCTGACAAACAATGTCCAGAACGTCTCCGTACATCAACCATGTGTATCTACTAACTTTCTAAACATGGCAACAAATAATTTGGGATGTTCCAAAGGAAAAATTCAGGTACCGCCGCAACGTGCTGCCGTGTCAGATCTATCTTGGTGGCATGCAGAGGTTCGACAGAATGGACGTCAGGGGTGGTCATAATGATTTCCACATTCATTTGCACAACCTTGTCTCATCAAGCACCTTGAACTGAAGCCAAACATTTATAGTTACAACCAACAGTTCAGCTGAGGAGAGGAGTTCAACTATTAAAAACAAAACAACCATCATTTACAAAAAGGAAGGGGGGAAAAAAAGAAAACAACACACTATCAGTTATTTTTCCAACATTATGTCTATTAAAAAACACCTTTAACTACTTTAACGTGTGGTTCGGGGTCTACAAAAGCACAATTTATTATCAATTAAAATTCAGACATATTTGAAACATGTGTGATCTCCATTTTTCAAACACCCGTGCACTTTGATGCTTCTCTAATTTGCAGTGGGCCAACTCAAGGGGTACATGAGTTATGCTTTGATATGCGGTGCAGAAGTTTTTTGCTCGCGTATAGTTTTTCTTTTTTACGTCTTTTCCTCTGTCGATCCGATGGGGTCGTTGCGTTCACAGACTCAGTTCACACGAGGCCGGAGCTCACACGTAGAGCTGGGTCAGGCAGAACGGACCCACAGAGGAGGACAGGCTCGGATTGGGGGAGCCTCTCCAGCTCTCTCTGTGTGTGTGTGTGTGTGTGTGTGTGTGTGTGTGTGTGTGTGTGTGTGTGTGTGTGTGTGTGTGCGTGCGTGCGTGTGCGTGTAGATCTGTGAAAACGCATCCGTGTTTTGGATCCGGGCGAGATCGGACAGGAGCGCCTGTGGAAAAGATCAGCTAGATGGGTGGTTTAGGACCTTTGATTCATGACCCTGCATCTGTTATGTTCATACGACTCGGAAGATCTATTGAAAAGATAGAGCGGCCACCTGACACGCATTGACTGGAGCTGCTACAGTATATCATTCCGTGGCAGAGGGAGCCGAAAGGTTTGAAGCTGGTAGGTGGTAGCGGGTCTGAAACTAATGTTTGGATCTGTGCGTGGGAAAATAACTTTACTGTATAACCTGGAGAGGCTGAGTGTAGCTCTTCACCTGCAGAGAAAAAAATGGGGGGGAAAAAGTTGGAAAAAACACTTAAATCCATCTAAGAGTTCTACAATTACACAAATGTAAAAAAAACACAGAAAACGTATAAAAACAATTGATGCTTCTAACTTTTTCACAGATCGCAGAAAGTCTCTCTGTGCGGTTTTCTTACGGTAATACAGAGATTTAAAGAGCAAACAACTGATGATGTCCTTGACCTTTGACCATCCGCAACCACTCTGAGGCTCCTTACAACCTTTAATTTCCCTTTGGGATGAGTGAGTTTTTCTTCAATAGAATTGGATTGAATAACTTAATTGGTTTTCTCTGACATGTTGAAACTCGTCTGATTTAAGGAGAGTCTAATGTTTTTTGGTGCTTGGAGATGATCAAAGTTTTTGTCGGACAGAGACATGACTCAATTTGACGGATTGAGAAATGACCACAGGTTCTCAGTGGGGTTACAAACTGGTGGGTTTTTCTGGGTGTAGGTTCAAAATGTTGATATACTGTCGATGTAAGTACTGCGACACAGTGAAACACTACATCATGCGGGAAAATCCTCAGATCGTCCCCAAATTGTTCCCAACGTTGCTCTTGGATGATGATTTGATGCATCTTTTTTTTTTATTGGCAGTGGTCTTGGTCAGAACTGGGAGGAAGCCCACACCATTGACATAGAAACAACCCAACACAAAGGCTGTGTCAGGATTAAATATGCAAATATTGAATATTTCAATAGTTAGGTTTTCTCTGAATATATAATCTTATACACAAGCCCAATGTTTGCCATTTCCAACCATCATTTCCTGGTACTTTTATCTGCAATCCTGAGCCCATCGTCTCATTCAGGCCTTCGTTGTTCTGAGTTATTTTCTTTCTAAATATATAAAAGAAAGCAATTTTTAAAAAATAAAAGTTACTGCATCCTTGTCATTTTAAAATTGTATCTTGTAATGACTCAGTTTGTCTTAGTTTGATTTTAAAATCAGATGATCTGAAACAGTAGTGACAAAAAAGAGAAAAAAAAAAGATGAAGAAAGCTGTAATGGAGCTTTTCTTATCTTTTTTGAACAATGCACCTTAGAAACTCAAGTTTGTCCACAATGTCCCAGTTGATGTACAAAATCCCTTTTAAAGTATATTTTAAAATCATACGCTTGTGCTTCCAATTTGTGCTTCCTTTATGAGAACAAGTTAGAAAAAGGGAGACAATTTCATTTTTGGTGATTGTTGAAAATCTGCATAAAGATGCTCACAATCATCAGCCTGTTCTGTTTTGGCTGATATGGGCCTTATAGAAATTTGCCCACGGCAACAATAAAAAGGAAGAGGCCTCAGAATTATGATAAAATATATCTTCTATCGCTCAATTTTTTTTCTCATGAAGTTTTCCATTGGTTTTAAGTATGTGCAGTCAACAAGGAGGTGGTGTCCCCATGTGCTGATTGGACCTTACGTTTCTGTTGCAGGAAATGAGGAGAGTCTCATGTGTTTTGTGTAAGCCTGCGCTAGATTTTTTCCTGCCATTAGCAGAAAAAAGTGGTTGAATATGTCTGTAGGAAAAGCTGTTTGAAAAATCAGAACCTTCCATCGTTGTTGTTCACATTGCTCTGTGATGCTAAGCTAACGGTGTACTGTAGCATTTTGATAACATCTTTTGTTTGATTTGTCCCAAACATTGAGGTCTTTTGTTCATCACATTTTTTCTAAAAAGAAGCATGTCGCCCGACTGCAATAACAGTCCCCTGTGAAACATGTGACTGAAACAAAAAGTTCTTTTTGTTTATTTTATATGTTCACAAAAATCTGTTTTTCAGTAGCCTAACATGTCTGCAGTTATCATGCTAAAACACAAAAAGTTTGTTATTGTTTCACTGTAAACGTGGAGTTTCACTATGACACATTCACATAAATCAGCCAAACAAGGTATGAAGATTCTGCTCTGTTCTGTAATTTCCAAAAACTAAAATAAATTACATTCTCCAAACATAAGGATCTTTTTTCATGTACATACTGCCATTGTTACAGGACCCAGCCATGATGATCCCCACCAGTAGCAGCTTTCAGGCTGAGCCGCTGTCTTTTCTCATTTTTGCATACGTTGGCCTTGCTTGGTTAAAGAGCAGTAACAACACCGCCCTCTAGTGTCAGCGGTTCACAATGCACCTTTGTTTTCCTATTGACCACAATGGAACATCAAGAACTATCAGCATTCTTGTAGACATCAGGATTAAAAAGTTTTCTTGCTAATTTTGATTAAAAAAAAAAATCTTTATAATTTTGTGATAGGAATTACCTATAATTAACTACTACTGATACATTATGTGTTCAGTATAATAAT
>NW_015113108.1:331931-339098 GCF_001443285.1 Poecilia latipinna | reverse complement strand
GGACGCTGTTGCGTATCGCAGCAACGGGCCGATCTATGAGGCGTCTACGTATTTATGTCTATGTTTTTTTTTTCTTCTCCGCTCTCTGCTTCACGCTGTCACGGTTGCTTGGCAACATGAGTTACGCTGAGGTGGGGGCGGGGACAGTTGGTGAAGGCTAGACCTGTCCGAATCCACAGATATTTTTCTTCCGGTCTTAGTTTATTCCCGGCCTTCGAAGGACCCGTCCTACGTAGACCAGTCCTTCGAAGGATGCAGACCCTGAATTCGGACACAGCTTATGTTTATGACCAATAGACCTTTTTCACGCTTCCGCGTTTTAAAACGGATGTGGGGTTTGACCATTTCCGGTGGCAATAGCGTTAGCATTACAAGGCTAGGAAAATGGCACAGTCTCGGCGCAGTTGTTTTTGTTCAGTCCCTCATTGTTCATGTTGTGCAAGAAAACAGCCATATCTGTCCTATCATGGGTTCCCGACGGACCCGGACCAACGGAAGCAGTGGATCCAAGCGATCCGAAGAGAGGAAGGTCCCGACTTCTGTATCAAGAGAGGGAGCACTTACGTATGTAGCCGCCATTTCACGCTGGAGGATTTTGTTAGCGGATCTACCACCCGCCTTAAAAGTGGAGCTGTTCCTTCCCTTTTTGCCTGGAATAACTTCACTGCACCAGCAACAAGAGAGTCTGCTTTCGAGAGGGATCAGAAACAGGAGTTTGTCCTTTCTCAGAAAGCTAGCCAGGCTGAAGATGCTACTGCGGACCATGATTATGTAGCACATCCACCCACAGGTAAAGGTCAAATTAAGATAGTACATTGTATACATTTGCCATGTAAGATAATTTCAGTCAAATATAACTATTACTATCATAATGTGATTATTATTAAGATCACATAATAATTAAATAATTATTATGAGATTATGTGGTGGTTATGCTTTGTGGAGAGATTAAGTCAATGGCTATCTACATACATGCTCGGACTCACAACATGAATTGATCTTCAGAGAAGTAATGTTACATTGATATAATTGAAACTTCTTGCTAACCGTATGTTATGTTGTTTTATTTTGTGGTTTTACAGGTGCACTTGATGAAGCTCTGGATTATATCAAGGCGTTGGAGAACAGACTTCAAAAAGAGGATTTGTCTGCCACACTTTTCAGCCGCTACTGTGCCTCTGATGACCAGATCCGATTCTACACCAAATTTCCATCTGAACGTGTGTTCTGGATCTTCTGGGAGTCCATTGAACCCTCTGCGTCACGCCTTGTGTACTGGACCAGAGCACAGGAACTTGGAGAGGAAGCATGTGCTGAAGCCAGCCCTGACCGCTCCATGCCTCTGATTGATGAGTTCCTGATGTACTCATTCAGGGTAGCAGTGGGCATGAAGGAGCAGCTCATTGCTGACATGTTTCAAGTCAGCATAGATACTGTCAGCCGAGTGACCATCACCTGGGCCAACTACCTCTTCATTATGCTCTCTTCCATCAACCTGTGGATTAGTCGTGAGAAGGTAAAAGCCAGTATGCCTCAGAGATTTCTGAAGTTCTCTCCAAATGTCCGTGTCATTTTGGACTGCACAGAAATTGCTCTGGAGACGCCATCATTCCTCACCGTACAGTCTGAAACGTTCTCTACCTACAAGAACCACTCCACTCTGAAAGGGCTGATCGGAGTTGCTCCCTGTGGCTTGGTGACATTTATTTCAGCGTTGTACACAGGCTGCATCTCAGACAAAGACATAACGAAGATCAGTGGAATCCTTCCTCTGCTTGAGCCAGCAGATGAAATCATGGCGGATGAAGGCTTCCTCATTCAAGACCTCCTTCATAAAGTTGGAGCCAAACTCACCATTCCAGCATTTAGGCATCCTGAGCAGTTCAGCAAGAAAGAGACGGAGGAGACCCAGACCATTGCTCGACTGCAGATCATTGCAGAGCGAGCAATCGCTAGAGTTAAGCGCTACCATATCTGGGATTCTCCGGTGCCTCTCACTTTAATAGGATCTGTCAACCAAATCTGGCACAACTGTTGTGTTTTGGCAAATTATCAAGGCCCATTTTGAGTTGCAGACTAAATTATTTCTGTATTCATCATATTTTAACTAAAGTGTGATTGCTAAACAAAGCTAGTGCTAGCACTAGCTTGCGCAGGCTATGAGGTGGTAAACAGCTAATAACAGACTGAGTCTTCTAACTTAACACACTTCTGACTGAACAAAGAAACAAAACTACAACAAATACAACTAAGAATTAAGATTTTTATGGCAATGGCCGATTTAAAATAGGGAAGTTGATAAGTGAAATGTAAAGTTATGCATAAAATAAATGCAGTGTTTAAAAAAAACAAAACAAAGTAAAACTCAATTTCTTTTTAAACTCATTTTAAAACAGTGTGCCCTTCATTTCACTAGAGGGCAGCACAAGCCCGTACATTTCTCCGACATCTGGCGTCCATGCTAAACTCCAGAGACGTCATAGTGTTAGTGAATAACGTCAGTATGTTATCTGTATGTCCTGCTCTCCCCAGGAAAGCTTTCAGAGGACTCAGTGAGCCATTAACATCTGCAATGCAGAAAACCGCTCAGGAAAAGTACTGTGGTTCTGTTGGCGCATCTCTTTTATTGTCCTGTGGTGGGGGGAAAAAAAAGCTCTGTTATCTAAGACCCAGATAATTGACTATGTAATAAAGACACAAAGGGGAACTGTTCAAATGGACCGCAGACTTCTGTCCCACATCCAAATGCTCAATTATGCTTTTTACAACCTCACTCTGCAAACTGAGTTACTGAGCCCAGGGTCACTTTTGACCGGCTACTGATGCTCTCCTTATGTAATGAACGACAGGAACACACACGCAGACACACGCACACACTTTACATCCCACAAATGATGTAATACAAGTATAGACTCCAGTTGAGTGCGATAAGCAAAGAAAGCAGTGATCGTCTCATAGTAAATGTAAGTAAAACACTCTTTATCTAAATCTTTTTGACATTCATAAAAATATTAAAACAAACTTTCTGAAACATGCGTGACTCCTGACTGAATTGTGGAACTTATTGGTGTCTTCCTGCATTTTTCATGGGCATTAAGCTGTTTTTGATGCAAAACAAAACTCTTCGAACAGCTCCTTGATAAGGTATCTACTGTAACACATGTTGTCAAACTTTTTAAAATTATTTTTGACATATTATGTCCAAAACTCCTGTGCATAATTGTAAAGTTATAGGTAAAGGATACATAGTTTCAATTTTTACCCTTTTTCCATAACAAAAAGGGATCTGAAAAGTGTGGCGTGCATCTAGTTTCAGACGTTTTCATACCCCGACAGTAGATCTCTGTTGGTATGGAGGAACAACATGTGAACATGAATTTTTAAGTCTTGACACAGATTATCTGTAGGATTCACATCTGGACTTTGACTAGGTCATTCTAACACATGCATATGCTTTGATTTAAACCATTCAGCAGCTTTCTCCCTGACTTTTATGCTGTGTTCAGCATGGTTTTTATGATGCATTTTAACAAATGTTCTCTAAGAACCTGCGATACATTAACAGAAAATGTAGAATAAAGTTAGATTATACATATGTAGATCTGTTTACTAATAAGAGGCAACTGGTTGGATTTGATTTAATTTTGGGACATCAGAGTCAAGCTTGCTGAACACAAACACACAATAATTTTCAGATTTTTTTGGCCCACTTCACATGTATTCAACACATAGAGTACATTGAGGTTTTGGGTTGTGACGTGTCAAACAAAGGAAATGTTCTGGTTTTATGAATACTTTGCGAGGCACAGTATGAAACGCTTAGCAGTGGCAAACAACAGCATTAATTATATAACAAGTGAAAGTGAATGTTGGTAACTAAGAGCTTAAATACATGAACACCTGCCTTAAAAGTTCCCACGCTAAGCAGGTCATTAGCTGATTCTAGAATGTAGATAAATAGTTAGAGCTACTCATGTTAGCTTCCTGTTTTTCTTGTTTAGCTATGGCAGCGCATGTGACACCTTCAAACACACTTTTACCCCTCGAATGGTTTGTAATTAACTTTCCTATCAGAATTTGGGAAAAACTTAATTGTCTCCCCCTTGACTCACTAGGCTAGAGTAACAATAGCATTAGCATTCAGCTTTAGGCTAGCTGGAATGGCTGTGGTGCGTTCTGCTTGTTCTTAAAAGTTGGGATGTACGGACTCAGTCAGAACATCCAGCTGCAGTAGACCAAGAAGTCAGAGCTACCTGGAAAATTGAAAGTTTCTCACAAACTCCAACCTAAAGACACAGAAAACAGTTTATTCAAGACTTGCAGTTTATTTGTACCTCTACTTCATGCTTCTAAACTATCTTGTTAAATCAGTGTATGCACAGCACTACACAATGTTTGTGAACAGATTTATTCAATGTTTACATGAATAAACAACAGAGATATATCAAGTTAACCAATATTGCTAATAGTTGTTAGCCTTGTCACTGCTAGCATAACAAATAGCTATTCATGCTGGTTTTGCTGTTCACATTTACTTAATTAGTTACTACTTTGATAAGGAAACTAAAATAGGTAAAGTAAATTAAAAGGTATATAGATGATAGCTAGCTAGACAATAACAAATACAGATAGCATTTCATATTTCATAACAGAATGACACAAAGTACTTTTTATTTCATTTTTATTTAGCTCTGCTTTATGTTGGACACTTTGTGTGACTATCAACATCCCACATAAGAAAATGTAGCCATCATTAAAATAAGTTTTAGGTTTTTCTTTATATTGAAACCTAAAAATAGGAATAAAATGGTCACTCTCTAAACATTATAACAAATTTCCATGTAGTAGGTACTTAACAAAATGTATACAGTGTCTTTTTTTCAGAAGGTTATGTTATATTTGCAGCTCTAAATCTGCTTTTTAATTTTTTTTATTTTTATTTTTTTGCTGGACTGAGGGCAAAAATGGCTCTTTGGATTTTAAAGGTTGCTGGAAAATTATGTTAAGGTTTTAATCAATACACCTTGAGGGGACCCCTAACTCCTCAGAGTCCTACAATGTAATTATTTATTTTTGCTGCTCCTGAACTCAATTAGACATGTGAGAATTATCTCAGTAAAGAAACGGGTGAGGGGAGGGAAGGGAAATGTTTGCACTCGCCCACTTGTTCCTAACGTTTTATTTTCAGCTGGTTAGGAATAGACCAGCAGTCGAGTGGAAGGGGTCGACATGCTGGAAGGCTGGTCTCCTCTCCGCCTTCCCTCGTTCGCTCTCGTCCAGACGCGGAGTGAGCTCCGCTTGCCTGAGTGTGTCTGGTCCAATCAGTCACGACGGCTCCTGGAGCCTCCGTGACCCGAATCCATCCCTTCTCCTCGCCTTATGCAATCCCTTCAGCGCAGGCAGAGAGGCTGCTGCTGTTCTAAATCTCCACTGCCCTGCTTCTGTTGCGCGCATTATGCAATCTGCTTTAGAAGTTTAATCAGGATGCTGGCACACTGCAAGAGTACACGGTGTGTGTGTGTGTTCAAGATCAATAAGGGATCTATCAGGTTTGTCACACACAAAAGCAATGTTTCACCCTCACGGTCAGCAGCGGTGGAAGGATTAGGGATAGACAAATTTCCTCTAACAGTGATGAAGAATAAACTTCGCCAAGCTAAAAAAAAAAAAAAACGTGTATATTTAGCCGAGCGGGCCTGACCCACCTCGGTCTAAATCTGTGTGACATAATTTATGATGTAAGTTAGCTCTGCTGGTTGCGTTAAAAAAACAAACAAAAAAAAAACGTTTCTGAACAATTTCTGTTTGTTTCAAATGCATTAGCAAACACCTGTTGACTGATAAATGTTGAAGAGACAGGTGGGACATTTAAGTTGGGTTCTCTGAAGTTATTATGATAGTTTCCCTACTTTTTAATGGAAAGATCTCATGTCGTACGGTGAGTCTGAAGAACTCCTCAGAGCGGTGGACGGCAGACAGATTTGAGCTGATTCTGTCATTTCCAGAAACAGTGCAGTATTGCTAAATATTTAATATACGCAGCTAGTTTTCTCTTTTTCTGACTTACAGCCGGTGTTTTTTATTTACGCATTTAACCTGCAGATACCTGCAAGCAGCAGAAGTAGAAGTCTTTTTAGATTTATCATTAATAATTATGAACGTACTCCTCAGTGACTCATGAAGTGGAGTGCGTCTGAAAAAACTCAGTCAGCGACTAATAGAATGAGCCTTTCTGCAATGAAAATGAAATCTGGTATTCTGTAATCTAAAACAGAAGGAGCTTGTTGAAGTGGTCTAACATCAAAGCCTTGAGGAACTCCATGTGATCTTTGTCCATTCAGACCTATAAATGAACTTTAATAAGTGCTTTCTAGTTGGAAGACAAGGTTGAAGAACAGACAGAACTGCAGAGATTATGTTCATTCCAATAACAGTTTGCTACGACAGTCCTTATTATAGATTTCAATAATTATTCAATAATAAATTCCTGCGAGTTACACGGAAAAAAAAATACCTCGTCCTAATCGGAGCAGCAGCTATAATTGGAAAATGAGGCATGAGACATTTCTGTTTTGTCAAAACACAATTAAGAGAGCATCTCTGGCCTCCAGACTCTGAAGTCTCTGGTGTGTGTGTGTGTGTGTGTGTGTGTGTGTGTGTGTCGGCAAAGAGCTTCATTAATTCACACACAGTGTTGATCTCAGCCGAGACCCTCGTCTCCCCCACCCCCCTCTTTGTTTTTGGGGCTCGGAATAATTTGCTGGAGTTAAAGCGCAGTAAAGCTCTTAAACCCTGATTTCCCTCGTTTACCCTGCCTGTTCTCTCACTCCCTCGTTCTTCACCCCTCCCTCAGTCGCCCTCCCCGCTCCTCTTGTCTTTTGGTAGCAGTGTTTGGTAATTACTACTGGATGTACTTCTCTCCTCCCTGATCTGGGGGAGTGTTTTCCATAAGCTTCTTTGGTATTAAACAGATTAGTAGAAATAAATAAAATCTCCTGATATGTGTGTGTGGCAATCCAAGTCTTTAGTCAGCAGTTTTATGTTGACAGGATGCTGGCACACTGCAGGAGATATATATATATATATATATATATATATATATATATATATATATATATATATATATATATCGCACAAAAAAACATAGAGAGAACATCTCTCTTTATT
>NW_015113108.1:318156-328727 GCF_001443285.1 Poecilia latipinna | reverse complement strand
GACGTCAACATGAAAGACTACATTTCTACACTTAAACAGTTTTCTAAAGTGGATTTTCAATTGAAGATCTATATATATATATATATATATATATATATATATATATATACTGCTCAAAAAAATAAAGGGAACATTTCACTTTAATTTTGTGTGTGGCTCCAAAGCCAGGCCTCCAGTGGTTAATAAATTTGATTTCCATTGATGATTTTTGTGTGATTTTGTTGTCAGCACATTCAACTTTGTACAGAACAAAGTATTCAATGAGAATATTTCATTCATTCAGATCTAGGATGTGTTATTTGAGTGTTCCCTTTATTTTTTTGAGCAATGTATTATTCACCAATTAGTGTGTATACAATAAACATGACAAACTGAAAAAAAGCAAGAAGGGCTATTGATCTACAAAATAATTGACCAGATAATAGAATGAGTAACAGCAATAAAATAAAATAACCAAACTAAGCAAACAAGGAGATATACATTAAAATTGCAGTTGTCGATAAGATCGGTGGACCAGATCTGCTTCACACTGAAGCGTTGACCGATCTCCCAAAAGTAAGGAAACTGAGCCGATGTTTATATGTCAACATGCTGCTTATTATTTAATCTTTAATGTAATCTTATAGTACTTATTGTGTTGAAGATATTTCAATGTAAAATTATTTATTTGAAATGAAGTACATTTTTGGAAAAGAAAAGATGCTTCATAAGACAGGTTGTCGATGAACTTAAAACTTAAAACGATTTCAAGGATGTTGCCTTTAAATTCATGGTGCGTGTGGTGGCAAGGAGTGTGAGTGCTCTGTTTGGTCTTCCTGCAGGCTTGGCACACACACGATGAAGCTCCTCCACGCTCTCAGAGGACAAGAGAAAGGCGGCCGGGGATGAAACCCAAGCAGGAGCTGAGGGAGGTCTGGTGATTAAGGGGCTGCTTGGAAACCAGGAGTGGACTGGAAGTGGGCAAGAGGGAAGAAATGGGACAGGGCAGGAAGTGTGAACGGGTATCGGTGGCAGGACATGTGAGAGGGGAGGGGAGAGGACGGGGGGTACGGGTGGGGGTGACTGGAGAGGTGAGGTCACATGGGCGGATCAGGTTAGAGTGGAGGGAGGGAGGGAGGGAGACGTGACAGGAGGTGTCCCCAAAGTACACAGCCCAAAGCGGTCTCCTGCAGCTGGACACGGGCCAGGAAAACTGTGCCTGGGTACATCGTGTTCGCTCTCTCGTTTCTCCCTCGACCACACACACACACACACACACACACATATACATGCAACGGCACACGGGGGCCGGCGAGCCAACACTCCCACGCTCAAATTTGTTCTGAATTTCTGAGACATATTGACACACATAACAGCCTAAACACAGAAAACAATCTGCTAACCTGCACTGACACCAGTACACACACACACACACACACACACACACACACACACACACACACACACACAAGCAATGAGTGTTTGCTTCATGTAAACTGGAACTAAAGAATATTTCTATTTCTACAGATAATCTGCTCAGTGTTCATTTACATCACAAGATGTGATGGGAAGGAACTGCAGCAGATCTGAGTGTGGTGGGAAATGATTCCTGTTAAAGGAACAATACACGATTCAGGAGCTCACAAAGCAGGCGCTGGAAGCCTCGGCGTTCTCATTCCTGTCTGTGTTGTCCTTTCTTTTACTATCTGAAGGTTGGGAAAACAAATAAAAAGAAAAGCTTTAAAGGGATCGTTTTTCCAGAGAGATTTGTTTTGCAGCTTACTAGAACTAATCATAAAATATCTGCACCTTTAAGAAATGTTTGAAGAGTGTTGGAAAAAAAGGATTCACACCCCTTGGACTTTTTCATAATTTGTCAGGTTGTAACCACAAACTTTGACATATTTTGTTGGAATTGTACATGACAGACCAACAGAAAGTAGTGCATAGTTCTTTAAGTGAAAGGAAATTGTTACACAGTTTTTGAGAGTTTCAGCAAAAAAACAAAACAAAAAAACAAAAACAAAACTGTTAAACAGGTTGTACTATTTATTCTACACACTGCATGAGACACAGAATCTTACGGAGTGTTTTTGGTCTGGTTTCCAGTGAAAATATCTTGGTGCACTTGAAATATAAGTATAAGTTAACTTATAAGTAGCTTTTCAGCAAGAAATAGGAGTTTGTTTAAAGTCAATAATTCCTTAATAAAAATGAAAAAAATTAGTTCAACTGGCAGATTATTTGACTTTTAATTATTTCTTTTTCAACAATATTAAAGAATTATTGACTTAAAATAAGCTTCTACATGCTACTTAAGTATGTGAAACCATACGTAAAACTAACTTATAACTTTACGTAACATGTTATGTAAAACTAAGTTATAAGTTAGTCTGACCTAGGGCTGAAAAACACATTGCGATAAGGATTTTATATCAGTCAATATCAATAACTACTGAATAGTTTTATTGTAAAACATCTGAAATTCTGCCAAACAGCTGATGTGACCATTTGTGTTTCATCCTCAGCTTCCTCTCAAGTCGTTGTTCTCATTTTCCCCGGTGACACCGCGCCACTGTTCTTAATTTTTAAGCACTTCTGAGGCAGGATGCGGCAAAACCTGAAACTGCTGCTGCACAGGTTACTCAACGGGTTGTTGCTGGGTAACCAAAGAGAGAGCGAGTTGCTAGGTAACCAAAGAGTAAGTGAGTTAGTTGATGCCACCAACCTTGCTTAGCTAGCCGTGAGCGGTTGAGCAGCCAGAGCGTTTCTTCTGCCTACATCTCCCAGAATGCAATGTGGTTCAGTGAAATTACAGAACATTCTAGACGTGCTATTCATTGATACTGATCACGTGCCTATCACATTATATATTGTTATTGACTTACTGTCCAGGTTGTCCAAAGGCAACAATAATCAGAATATAAGCAATATATAAAGAATAAAAAATAATAAAGACGCCATTGTTACACGGCCAAGGTTGGAATCGGATTATTGCCTAATAACCTGAAAGTCCTACTGCTTCTAAAACAAACATCTGTAGTTCATACTGTAAATATTGTAGTTTATTTTACCAAACAGAATAAACTAGGTTCATCCCCTCCTTAGGTTGATCCAGGCCTGCAGGGAATTAAGATCTTTTCTTTTCTGCAGAGGTAAAGGAAACCCAGCACTGGAACATTCCACTCTTGATGTAATGTGATGAAGATATTTGCGTAAAAAGGCAGGAGATAAAGGAAGGCTTTGTTCTGTAAAGTCGGCTGTCAGACACCATCTGAGCTGATGCCACAACACTCCTCCTCCCAACCCCTTCATCCTTCCCCCCCACCTTCCCCAATGTGAGGTCGTGAACCCTCCAGAGCTATACCTGATGAATCCTCGATAAGCTTGTCGGCAAAATGGAAAACAGAACATTTACCGAACCTGAGAGGAAGCCTCTGCAGCAGCAACAACGTGAGCTCTGTGAGCAGAGCAGGGGGGCGAACATGCAGACTTACTGGGATGAGTTGTCTGCATGAATACAGATTGGCACGGCGATAAAACAAGATTAGATGAGTCACTGCCTTTTCATGTAGCTCGTCAGGCTTTCTCAAGGTTTAAGGTCTGTCTCCGGGGAGCCTGCCAATGTGAATCTCCTTTCTTTTTTCCTTTTTTCCGCCCCAGAGTCTCTTAAGATAACCTTCAGGCTAAACTGCTGTTCTGAAGTCCTCTGACTCTGAATGCAATTCTCCTGTGCATTTATTCCAGCTGCTCCACAGCGGTGGACGCTAATGGCTGCTCACGCGTACAGGCTTCAGTACATGATGTTCTTTCATGAGGCTGGACGTGTCTGTGGCCGGAGCGGGTTTAACCTTCACAATGTGACATACACTGTGAGCCTTTCTTCAGAGTTTAAAGGAGCAGATCAAGCAAAAAAGAAAAGGGGAGGGAAGATAAGGGGGAGAAAATGCAACAAAAATAATTAATTCTAATATATTTTTTTAATCATTTTTAAAAAAATCATAAAATCTAATTTGTTTCTCAACCATTATCATACAGCATAAGTTAAAATACTTTATAGAAATGCTATTTGCCATGCTCATCTTTCTGACTGGCTGCAAGTCAGATTTATCAACGCTTTGATCTCAAGCTGGCATAGCATAGCTAACTAAAATTGGCATGCATGGGGCACCATGTATGATAAATAAATGAAATAAGTATTGAATAGAGAATGAAAGTGAGAAAAATATTCTACAAGTTTCTTTACATATTTTGGAGCATCTTGTCTGTGGGCTTCCAGAGGCGATACCTGGCCAGAAGCTAACGCTGTTAACTTCCATGTTAGCCCAGAAGCTAATGCTGTTAACTTCCGTGTTAGCCCAGAAGCTAATGCTGTTAACTTCCGTGTTAGCCCAGAAGCTAATGCTGTTAACTTCTGTGTTAGCCCAGAAACTAATGCTGTTAACTTCCGTGTTAGCCCAGAAGCTAACGCTGTTAATTTATTTTGTGGAACAGCTTACAAAATACTACAAATATTTCCAATGTTAGTTTAGTTTAGTTTAGAATTGAAATTTATCAAGACAGCGATAACTCGAAATTCTTATCATGACAAGAAATGTTCACAATAAATGATAAACGATACAATAAATTCTCACCCTAGTTCACCTAATGTATAAAAAAACATTCAAAATGCAGGAATAGTTTCACAGGCAACTGTAACAGGGAAAAAAAAATGCAGAAACCGATATTTGCTAAAATGTTTGTGTGTGTATTTCAAAGAGAACAGCTGATGAATATAAGCTCAGCAAAAGGCAAACACACACACACACACACACACACACACACACACACACACACACACACACACTTAGCAGCTCCTGATGATTCACTCAACTCCCCCTCACCCCCATGCTATATTTGGAATTATCTCCAGGCTTCAACTAAACATCAGATTGTGCATGTGTGTGTGTGTGTGTGTGTTGGGGACATGATTACATTCACAGCTGGGGAACAATTGCTGCTGTTGCCGTCACGCAGAGAGCGTGACATCAGCGGCCTCACGTCAGCGCCGGTGTTCTCTCTGCTCGCTTTGAGCGGTGGAATATTTGTCGGGACGCCGAGCGCCTGGACTCCGTCAGCAGCACCTTGGGCTTCCTGTCTGGACGACTGGAAGAAATAAAACAGGTTTCTGATTGCACCGCACGGATTTTTAATCCAACAGCCACAATGTAGGTTGAAGTGCCAAAATAAGCAACTGCCAATGTCCGGTCTAAATTTCACCTGTATTCAAGGAAAGAGGAAAGAGTTTTATTTTTAACACCTGCCTGTTCGTCAGCTTAACCCGGACTCTCCACAGCTCGGGACAATACAGGCGTCCCCGCTGCGATCCACTGCTCTCTCATTATTTCTTCAATCTTGTTCTCTAATTAGGCGGCCATTTCTCCAAATAAAAATGCTAATTCTCTTTTCTTTTTTCTTTTTTTGGCTGAAAGGCACCGATGTTCCTATCATAAAATTCACTTGAAAGCCTTCAGAGCACGTGTGTCAAACTCAAGGCCCGCCTTAATTTTTTATGTGGCCCTCTAGACTTCAGAGGGATGCCAAGAACTGCCAAGATAATAGTGTGCTTAAATATTATTTTATCAAAACAGTTTTTATCAACTTACTACCAGGTTACATCAGTCAGTGCCTCCGGTTTCTTGCAATTTTTTGTGGAAATTCACTCAAAATCAAAAGCCCTTTTTTTTTCTTGCGCTAATGCTAATTATTGCAAATGTTTTTGGTCAAAAACGATGAAAAACATGCGATGTTTCGTACAAAACTTTCTTATTTGTACGAAACAGCTGCCTTAACCTTAATTGATGTCAAATTATAGTCCGTGATCTATACGGCGAGGAATACAGCGTTGCATTTACTGTCATACATATGTGAAATTATAGCAAATGTTTCTAAATCAGTACCACAAACATTTGATATTTTATTGAAAATTATCACAAAATCATCAAATTACACCACAAATTTGCTTGATGAAGAGTGACCAAAAAAAAAAAAAAAAAAAAAAATTAGGTTATGAAAGTGAGTGCTTGAATACGTTTTTAAATCATGAGTCACAATCCATGGTTCTAGCTGACAACATGGGCTTTGTATCACAATCAGCAATTATTATAGATGGAACAGTCAAAACATGACGTGCAGCTCCATGAGTAAACATGGCGTCCCTTTGTTTCTTCTTTTGGTCATTGCTCACTTGCACAAGTGCACAGACACAAACCAGTTCTTCCTCCTGACAGGGCGATGGAGGCGTCATGTTTAGGAACAACCACAACCGCGGCGTGTCGGCGAGGAAGTGAGCAAAGGAGCTGTGCAGCCATTTGAGAATGACGAGCGGAGGAGGATGCCGTCCGCCGAGGCACCACAACCATAAGCTGACATCGGCATCATCAAGTCGCCATGGTCAGGAAAGCTACTAGCGATGCAGATTCTGCACTTTTTCATTTATTTCTTTTTCTTTTGAATTGCAGACCTTACAGTTTAATTGGTTCCATGGTTGTAGCATAGCAGCCAATCCTGGAGCTCCATTCACTTTCCTTGGTGTTTATTGGCTGAAATACCAAGAGCAGAGGTAAAGAAGATGGTAGATATTGGCTTCTGCGATAGTGTTAAGACAGGTTCCACTGTGCATATTTATACATATTCAGATAAGTCTGAACTGTTAAAATAAGTGTTTCTAGAGGGTATCTCAAGAATTTGGGTAATTTAGTTATTTCCTTAATAATGTGGCACCATAGAGGAAGAAATAAACAGACTTTCTGCAAAGTGACCCAGTGTAAATCCCTGCATACATCCTTGCTTTTCTCAGAATGTGAATACTTTTGCAAAGCACAAACCAGTGGAAGAAATGCCTTCATCCAGGCCTGAGCGGTGGTGTGACGGTCTTCTTTCGCAATGAAATAACTCAAATGAACCCTACGCCTCAACGATACATTCAAACCCGACGTGTGAAATGGGATTCCACGAGACTTGGATTTGGTTGAGTAAAACAAAACCAAAACAAAACAAAACAAAAAACAAGAATCCAGACAGTTGTTCCATATGGATGCAGCGTGCTTACTAACGTCTACCGATCTCCAACACCCACCGGGAGCGAGAGACGGAGCAGAAAAACATTCAAGGGCAAGTTTCCACCAACCGATCGCTGCTGCATGAAAAATGCTTGCTGCTTAATTCTGAGTCATCATTTCATGTGGGAGGAAGACGAGCCTGCAAACAAACGCCTAACATGTTCAGGGCGAGCAGCAAGCTGCGGCGTGACATCAGATGTTCTCCTTCCTTCCTCCCTGTTTCTGCCACTCTGAGCTTTTCCCTCTGTTTTTCCCCCACCCTCTGTGTTCATGGCCATCAACGTCACTTGTTACGCCGCAAGGAGCAGCGCTGACATCACAGCCGTTATGCAATTCTGTCTCTAACCTCTGAGCGGGTAGAGGGTTTTGGGAGAGGGGGGATAGAGGGGCTTTTTTTAGCAACTGCTCAAAGACAATGTGTCGTTCAAGCCTGCACATCTGTCCTGAGAGAGAGAGTGTGTGTGTGTGTGTGTGTGTGTGTGTGTGTGTGTGTGTGTGCGTGTGTGTGTGTGTGTGTGTGTGTCTGGACTGGAAATAAGCACACATGGATGATTTTGTCTGCTACATTTACCCGGAAGATAGTGAGTAAAAATGTGTTTGATGAAGGGGCCACAGAGGATGGAGGAGAAAACTGCAGCAGCCCCGAGGGCGGCTCGATGATGAACGTCTTGATTCTGACACAGAGAAGATAACCAAGAACAAACTCGGTGTTGGAAACAATAAAAACGAATTTCCCCACCAACACACTTTTTCCATTTTGATATTTTTAAAAATACATTTCTGTATTTTCTAGCCACATAGTGACATTTTATAACACAACAGAAGGGAACCATGTTACCTTCAGTTGATATAAAAATGCTGCAAATGTCAAATATGACCTAGAAGAAATTTGACATTGCAATTTAACACCTTGAAATTGGACCTCTGTCTCTTTAAGAAGCTCCTGCTCTTTCTGAAACTCAGGGAGTCATCACAACATGGCTCCTCTATTAACCCTTTAACAATGTTTTTAACCAGTGCTGCTCTGAAAAGAAGCTCCTAACAAGCTCAGCAGAAGCACAGTTCCACCAGGTGTTTGCTAACTGCTGTTGGCTAGTCTGAAGGAACTGAGTGTGGGAGGGCTGCTCTGTGATGCAGGAGCTGGGAAGCTTGGAAACTGCAGCTCTGAGGAGGAGCTGCGCCTCGAAGGTCCCAACAAGCGTTTTGCACAGCTGAATGGTTGCCGCGGGAGATTAAAGGATTTCTCAAATATGCATGAAAGAATCAAAGCAACACTCATGAGGGAATAACAGTATAACATGACATAAAGCCAAAAGAAAGAAAAAAAGAATACTGCCCCTTTAAATTCTCTCAGAACATCAAGCGGTTGGTAAAAAACAAATTGGCCCTTTCACAGGTCAAAATGTACCTGCGATTAACCACAATTTTAAAATAGGGGACTATAAAATCTAAATTTAAAAAATCTGGTTTGCTGATGCTGTGTAGAATTAATACTCCACATCACATTACATTGTTAACACACTTTTACGTCAAAAACCAACACAGAGAAGCAAATGGTGACAGCTGAGATGTGCAACAGGCTCACCGGGTTGTGACAGTAGAGAACGTGGATGGGAGACGATTGGTGTGGAGGGAAACGTCTGTCATTGAACAGATCATTAAAAAATGTTTTTTTACACACTTACAGCTGTCACTGAGTGGGCAAGTTTGTTATAAAATATCACTGTATCGTCAAAAAGTGACAGCACAGCATTTTTAGCTACAAATCACTTATTTAAGAACCTCTATGAGGTCGAATGATTATCGACAGAATTGATGTTGGGCTGTCATCATTCGGCGCGTCACGGCTAATTAGGTCAACAACTGACAGCGCGGCGTTTCTGCTCCTAATTACTCACACATCCTTTGGTATGGCAATAATCTAAGGTTTGATTATTTGTTCACTTCCTCTGCCAACCGGGAAACCGCTTCTGTCACGGACACGCACCTCCTCTGGGGTTAAAACCACCAAACGAGGTGCAGTGTGCGGTCACACGAGTGAAGTGGTGAGCCTCTCTGGGTTTGGTATCGACATCCAGGAGGTCACAAAGAACCCCAAGCAAACAGATGCAACACTGCAGGCCCTCGCTGCCCTAAGTAAAGGTCGGTGTTAATGAGTCATCTGTACTGCTGATCTGAAACTGCATTGCTGCTTCAGCAACTGTTCACTGATGAAACCAAGAGCTCCAGCATCACATCCCGGAGGAGAGCGTCTGGACGTGAGTTTGTGACTCAGGTTATACAGCATAATAATAATCTAAATCACACCATAAACTCCACCTTTAAATGCCTAAAAATCTTAAAATTAAAAAATTTGGAGTGGCCTAGACAAAGTATTGACTGAAATCCAATAGAGACGGAATGGCGTGACCTTTTAAAGAGGTTAATGTGCATTAACTCTTCAGTGAAAACAGTTCTGCAGAAAAGAGTGGGCTGTGATTTCTCCATAGCAACATAAAAGACTAATTGCCTGTTATAAAAACTTAATAGCAGCTTTTGGACTTAGATGGTAATTATTTTTTTTCCAAATACGGCCAGGTTGATTTGATTTTCTTCCTCAGTAAAATGATTATTTAAAAATTGTATTTTGTATTTACTCAGGTTAAATTACTTGTTTCAAGTAAATAATTCCTTGATATTGATTAAAAAGGACTAGTTCCACTGGGAGATTATTTTACTTATAACATGGGGAAATTGTCTTATAAGTAAATCGGTCTCCCAATGGAACTACAGCTTTTTCACTAATTTTAAGGAATTATTTACTAAAAACAAGCTCCTACATCTTGCTAAAAGATCCCTGTAATTTAGTTTTGTCTTATTTAAAGTGTAATAAGATATTTGCACAAGTAGAATGAAATTATTTGGTAAGACTTTTCTTCATTTCTTTCCATTTCCCAAAACAAAAAGTAGGTACAAGTTAGTCTTGGTGCTGATAGAACTGCTTCGTAATGTGAACGTATCAAACTATGTTGCCTCTATCATGAAACCAATGCATGATTTAAATCATTAATTAAGTCCCTCAAACTCTACTCACACCCACAGAGTGACTAATTCACTGCATCTGCTTCAAAAAGGCAGACTTATATCTATTTCCATTTGCTGCAGCGTAAGTAATTATCAAGTGTGAAATCCGAGCCAGATTAATCTTTCTGAAGGTGTCGAGAGAGACGTGTTCATTATACAGCAGTGCTGCATCACAAATAATTTACTCACCATTAGTGACCCTTTGGCCTCATTAGCAGACTTCTCATTATTTTTTTCTGAATCCATCCAGGTTGCAAGACGGTTTTCAGACAAACAAACAGTCTCTGCTGGTTTAGTGTCCGACTTCTTTAATAGCTCTGAATGTACAAAGGAGTTTTTTTTTTTTTTTTTTTTTTTTTTTTAAACAAACTCCTTTTTTAAAAAAAAAAATTTTTCCAAATTTTTTATTTTAAAAAAAAAAATTTTTTT